>NC_091118.1:178655380-178812880 GCF_040183065.1 Periplaneta americana | reverse complement strand
TTTGGGAGCTACAATGGGTCCCAATGTATCGTTTTTGTCTCCCCTTATTCTGACATGACAAAATTTAATGTAACATGGTCCCCATTAGCTTTAAAATAATCACTTCCGAACTCCTGCACAAATAAATGCGTCTTAGAGTATTTCACTTTTGGCATACTTACTGTTAATTATATTCTTCGACTAATCAGATAGATAACCACATGCACAGATCAAAACTAGATTACTATCTCCTGTCCTCTCTTCTGACAACGTGAACTAGGCGTACGGGACTGTTTTTATTACCAGAACAGTACCTGCCTTATGAGTATCTGATGAATAAAGCACATGGGACGACAGGTAGGTCGCTACCATCACTGCCCTCTCCCACTATCGTCCTGCTTTCCAACTTGAAACCGCACTGTTTTCGTCTATCGGGTCTAAACTCTCTAAGCCTGGTTATTACTAATCACCCACCGTCAAAGGGTTGCCTTTTGTTCTCAGAAACATTTCCATTATGACGGCTAGCATCGAAACGACGGAAAATGAAATTGCCTTCTTTCATTAAAACGGGACGGACATTATGCCCAGAGCATAAATGAAGGTAAGATACTGATGGTTTCAAACTCCATTAACCCTCTCCCAGTTTCCACTAAGTGATCCGGGAAATTCTAAGGCTGAGTACACACTAACACCATAACAGCGTTTGTCATTTCTACGTGATCAGTTTGTTTCTAGTATTGGAACAGTGAATGTACTGTATAAAAATGTCGAAACGTAAAGTGTTTTCTTCGGAAGATAAGATGAATATTATAAGTGTCATTGAAGTGGTCTTTCGCAAGCGGACGTGGGTCGACAGCATAGTTTAAGCAAATCAACTGTGAGTAACAGTATACAGTATAATCCATTCCACAAAAATGAAATATTTTAATTTCTCTATAGTATTTTATTTTCTTGTTCACAATTTCATTCATTCCTATCATTTAAGGTTAGGGGAGAGGTACTTCGGATTTAGTGAACCTCGGATATAGTGAACGAAATATGCAAGTCCGCAGAGGTTCACTAGATCCGGAGTTGACTGTACTACTATATTACAACCACTTACAGTTACAATACAATCAAATTACTAAAACATTACCGGATTAATAAACTGGAAAATTTACTGTAGAATTTAAGAACGAAGAAAGTATTAGTTACTGAAGTACGAATTAAACGTAGAATAATATTATGTACGGATGAAATTATGGAGATTGAAGTATTTTATGACACAATAATAGAACTATTTACAAAGAGAACAGAATAAGTATCGGCTCTACAAGTGATTCAAGGTTCCCAATTAAAAGGAACTTTTTTTTCTGTTAAAACTGGCGAAAGTGTCAAATGCTTAGTATGCGGCACTCTGTTATAGTGAAATATATATATATATATATATATATATATATATATATATATATATATATATAAAACATTGAGCCACATTACAACACCAGACATGCTCAAACATATACAGTAATAATACTGCTGGAGATGACCGTACACAAGTAATAGAAAATTTAAAACAATCCATCGTCAATGAGGTAAGTTGTTTTAGGCCAGTAAATTATTGTTTCAGACATTTTCCTGCTTATTGCAAAACACAGAAAACAAAACATACTGTATAAGGAAATACATAAAGCAAAATCATAATAGCATTTCGTTGCGTAGATAATGTAAATATATTGCTACCTCATTTGAAAAGAAAAAAAAAAACAAAACAAAATGAAATAAAGTTATTAAAATAAATTTTTCTGTCAAAAACATAAAATAAAATGCATAAAGCAAAATATTTAATTGTTTAGATTAGCTATAACCGTGCGCTTCGCTGCACGTCTTGTTATAATAGTACATTATGCAACGAGCCTATAATGATAGTAATTAAGAATCGAGTATGGATATTTATGAAACGAGCGTAAGCGAGTAATTTGATTGTATTGTAACTGTAAGTGGTTGTAGTATAGTAGTACAGTCAACTCCGGATCTAGTGAACCTCTGCGGACTTGCATATTTCGTTCACTATATCCGAGGTTCACTAAATCCGAAGTACCTCTCCCCTAACCTTAAATGATAGGAATGAATGAAATTGTGAACAAGAAAATAAAATATTATAGAGAAATTAAAATATTTCATTTTTGTGGAATGGATTATACCGTATACTGTTACTCACAGTTGATTTGCTTAAACTATGCTGTCGACCCACGTCCGCTTGCGAAAGACCACTTCAATGACACTTATAATATTTGACTTTTTATGCTCGACCATATTTCTAACTTGAAATTACCGGTATTCAGATGTATACATTTTATTTGTAGGTATCTGACAAGATCGGAAGTGACCTTGTTCTAGGTCGTGAATTGTGAGATGTGCGCAGACGCGAAAGTATTGATTTTTTCCGAGGAACAATAATCTCATTGACCTTGACGTAGTCCCGTTAAATTTGATAATATTATAATATTATAACCTTGATTATTGAATTCGACATTGAAAAACGAGATGACAAATTGAATTTATTTGAATATTATTTACAATTAACGCTAATTATTATAGTAACAGAACATAACCTTCTGCGACAGTATTGGATTTCCAGCCTCCGTGACTTTTCGCTAATTCTCTTTCGATTGCATATCCGAGAATAATCGATACTTGCGGTTTTATAACGGTACAAAGCTGACTTGTCATTGGCTGAACACATGTAAGCTGAGTTATCATTGGCTGAAGACCTGTACTTTAATGAGTAGGTGTACTTTAATGACATGCATTAAAGGACTGCTACCGGGTGTATAATTAGTACATTTCGGCATGGTCGAGCATAAATAAATATAATTGACTTAAAACTGTTATATTTCCAAATACAGCTTTGTTATTATTAATGAATAGGCCTAATTAGTTTATTATAACTAGAGAGCGGAATTCAGACAAAAACCTATTTTTTTCCTTAATACATAGTGGCTTGAGATTTAATATTTACATTTTTCATGCAAATATAGGTGTAAATAAAGGGGTTTTATAGTGCCTAAAAATGCCTATTTCAACGTTAGTGCCTATTTTTAAGTTTTTTTTTTTAATTTTTGCATCATTTTTCGTAACTCTTTACTGCTTTTCCTAACATCCTGTACCGTTCACATTCCAAGTTCCAAGACGGGTAACAACTCTTTTCTAGCAGTGAACAACACAATAGAGAAGTACCTTCGGTCCACCCCTTCACATTCTTACAATATTTCAATCCTAAAATTCCAACTTTCAATCGGCCTGGGTGACGTAGTCGGTATAGCGTTGGTCTTCTGTGCTCGAGGTTGCGGGTTCGATCCCGGCCCAGATCAATGGCATTTAAGTGTGCTTAAATCTCATGCTTAGATTTACTGGCATGTACAAGAACTCCTACGCGACAAATTATTACTATTATTATTATTATTATTATTATTATTATTATTATTATTATTGTATCTTCCTCTGTCTGTCAGCAATTTAACACAAACTCGCTGGGTTGTACCCGAATAAGCATTCTCTTACATTCCAAGACAGATAACAACCCCTTCCTTTTTTCTCACCATTTGTAAGTACAGCAGTGAGCAACACAATAGCCACAATAGGTGCTGATCATCTACTGTGGAGCAAACTATGGAAATGCGATTGGTAAATGAAAAACACTCGTATATTAGTGACATTCTTTAACAAAAAAAGCCTATTTTTTATTTTATATAGCCTAAATAAAGGAGTTTAAGAGCCTATTTTAGGCGCCTAAAATGCCACTTTTTAGGGTCTAAAATTCCGCTCTCTAATTATAAGTTATAAGTAGTTTGCTCCTGAATTATTTTCAAAGTAGTGTTTAGAAGTATGAATGAAACTGTTATTACCGTGCAATAAACTCTGGAGTTATTCAATTAATTCTAATTTTAAGCTTGGTATTATGTCAGACCTAACAGCGTCTGAAACAGATATATTTGTAAGAACTGAGGATTGCTCTCTCAGCTGGAAGAAGGCTTTGTCACCAAACGGCACCACTTGGAATAAGGTGTTGCACTGTCTTACATTATTTAAAACGTGTGTTGATAACGGATAAATGGTTGTGGGCGATCTTGAGTTTCAGAAATAACAACGCTTCCAGCAGCCCCATAAAATCCGTTTGGTCCATTACCCCATTTTTGCGTTCCATTTTATCCGTTTTACCTATTTGAATATCATTAAAATGAGCATAATCGATATTCAGATCGTAATGGAATGCTGACATACGTATTTATATGCGTATTAACTCTCGACTATGCTGTCTAGTTCTAGCAATATGCTCTCGTTGTTTGTTAATTATCTGAGAACGTTCAGCACTGTTTTCTCTTTTTCGACCCTGGTAAATTCGAACTCTCTTATTGGCATGTCAATCAAAACGTTTGAAGCTAGTTTTTCTTGTTCGAACCACTGAAATGTTTGCATAGTTATTACAAACTCGATTCTTCCTCACTGTTATTAAGTCTCCGAATTTAGTTTTGCCTTCAGGCAGAAGTGTTTCGGTAAAACTGAGACTTTTGATTTGGCATTTTCAAGTTACAATACAAGCCTGCCTATCTTATATTAACATTTAAAATCTTTTCTCACAGAACACTACCGGTGGACAAATCACTCGCTTCATCTCCTACTCAACCAAGCGAATCAGTCAGTCATTCATTCACTCCCAACTCAATTCCTAATGAATTTACTTAGTCATGCATTGTACAATTGTCAAAAGAAAAAGTGGCCGCTCTCCTGGAACAAAGTTCCCTTCGGGTATCTTCGCTACAATTCGGAGACAGGCGATGTTACATGTTGTTGGACCACGTTGCCTGATATCTACAGTTATAATTGAAGTATACTGTGTGTTATTCGATAGCATAATGGTAGCGTTCAGGCCTCTTATTCATGAGGTCCTGCGTTCGACTACAATCTCGTGCTTTTTATGTCCTTTTTTGTTCTGTTTTTGAGAGAGACAAACTAGACATAATGGCTCCTTCCTCTTTTATGATTATTTTAGTAATTAACATCAGGTTCATTAATATATTATGCTATGACTTTATCATTATCATTATGATATTGTGGCTGCAAATGGAAAGAAAAAAGATTTTATTCTCAATAAAATATCTTTCGTGGCATAAACATAACAAATTTACTGGCGTCGGCCTTAAAATATTAAAAAATTTAAGCGTTCAAAAAACAAAACAAAAAGCCACAATTCAATATTTAGTCTATCTTCCTCTTATCTCGATCATCTTGCAGTCGAGTGGGCATGGAATTGACTAGTCTTTGCAAGTAGCGACTGTTCTTAGACACGATATTCCAGGCATTCTGAACATACACACATAAATGTTCTGTCCATGGGCAGGTCTTTCATTGCAAACCCAGCAATCTCCAATCTTTCCTATTTTCTGCCTTCCTCTTAGTCTCCGCATATGATCCACGTATCCTAATGTCATCTATTATTCTTTTCAACCAGAGACCCAACCAATTCCTTTTTCTCTTTCTAATCAGTTTCAGCATCATTCTTTCTTTACTCACTTTTTCAAACACAATTTTATTTCTTATTCTGTCTGTCCACTTTACACGCACCGTTCTTCTCCACATCCACATTTCAAATGCTTCAATTCGTTTCTCTTCATTTCGTCGTAATGTCCATATTCTTTCTCCATACAATGCCACACTCCACACAAAGCACTTCACTAGTCTCTTCCTTAGTTCTTTTTCCAGAGGTCCGCAGAATATCCTTCTTCTTCTATTAAAAGCTTCCTTTGTTCATGTTTGCAGTTTTCTTGGGAAGGATAGGCCTAAATGCGGTAACATCCCGTTGCTTTCCGCACACCACTATCTCTTTCGCATCTTATTAAATTCCAGGGGACCCAAGCGTGGAGATGAGGAGAGTGGATTTGACTAATTGGGCCCTCCGGACTTCACCGAAAGTCACGGCAAGGGTTAAATATTAATTCTATCTCCGGGAAATCTCAATTAGCCTTTGCTCCCCGCATCCTGGACTAGCTTCTACGAATCATCAGAAAATCTTAGAGTGTGATTGGGCCAATTTTTCCGAAAATGTTTCCACACTTTTGCTCTCGTAGCTCAGCGGACGAACGTCGGAATTTAGATGTCAACGTCTCAGGTTCAATTCCTCGTTACTCCTTTTCATTTTATTGTGGTTCAAGATAGTATAATGTAATAATACAAAAAGAAAAACTAATAGCAGTATTATGCAACTGGATTTTTCCAAACCTAATATTAAATTTATGTTATTTATATCGCTAAAGAACGATTACAATATAAATAACTTGAATATTATTTATACAGTATCACTAAAGAACGATAACAGAATATAAATGATAAATATCGGTTTGTTTAATTAATATATTGCGAAAGAACAATAACAATATAAATAACTTGAATATTGTTTTATAATGCTAATGAAGGAAAACAGAATATAAATGATAACTTGAATATTATTTAAATCGCTAAAAAACGATAACAATATAAAAAACGTGAATATTATTCATATAGGAATTTCACAGATTTATTACAGATGCATTTAAGAAATTGTAGAAGAATAGTAATTAGTAACAGCGTCCTATTTATTCTTCTTGGAGCCAAATTTGTAACTTTTAAAAGTGTGGTTACTATGTTGAAGTGTATGTGTTGTAACGGATGCTTGATTTGTTATGTATGTGAGTCAGTTATGGGATGCTTGATGTCGTGGCAATGTCGTAATTATAGTTTGATTGTGTTTGTGTGACTATTGTGTATTAATTTATGATGTATGGTACGGAAAGCTGCATATTTGTGTTATAGAAGTGTTACGTATGTGTGTTGTTAATGTTTTTGTATGTTTCAGATTGATACCTGATATTTGTTTTGCAATCGCAATGCCTAATTTACGGATTGTTTATGTTTTGTTTACATCGCGTAAGCTAATTTAATTTTCTTTTCCATTTCTCTTTATGCTTATCTTTTTTTGTGTATAAAACTATAGCCCTAACATACATATGTAAAATAGGGCCAACCCCCATTGGAGATACAATAATAATTATTATTCATATCGTTATAATACGATAACAGAATACAAATGATGACCTGAATTTTATTCATATCTCTAAAGAACGATAACAAAATATAAATAACGTGATATCCATAAAGAACGATAACTGGATATGAATAATAATTTGAATATCATTTACATCGCTAAAGAACGATTAAAAAATAAAATGAAAAGTTGAAGAAGGCCCGAACCCACGACCTTTGAATCATTAAACAAGCACTCTACCGCTGGTCTACGAGGCGCAGATATGGAACACTTTCATAGTTCCGGAACTGCTTGTACAAGCACATGCATCGTGTAACATCGCCGCGACCCGAAGTGGACTTTGAAAATATTCGCTGTTCACGAGTGCGGCCACTTTTTTTTTTGACAGCTGTACATAGCCAGACTCTCACTTATTCACTTATTGCTACTGTCACTCGGTCATTCAGGCTGGCTAGTTTTACGAGGGCTAGACCAGGGACGGATCCGTAGACTTCGGTATATATTCACCCATTGTGTGCAATAAACTGTACTCCAACCACGAGAATGTCTCCAGGGAATGAAACGAAGGGGGGTGATGCTGTGAATGAATGTTGATGTCATAAGGTCACACACGTGGATACTAGTATATCTATTGGCTGTCTCTCAAAGCATAAACCATAACACTGATATAAACATTTGTATACTACCCCAGTTACAAAATTAGATCACTGTTAATCTCCTGGTCTTTTAATCCCTCCATAAATGAAATAGCATATGCAGGACAGCGCATGATTTTTAAACTGACGTTATAACTCTAATATTATCTATCTACTTCGCCCCAATAGATGACGCAATAGTAAGCACATTCCTTTCACGGTTTATCTCCTGGTTGGAGAACAGTATAGGCGATGATAAACTAAGTCCGACAAGTGACCTGGATAGTATTCATGAATCCAGCGCTGACAGGTGAGCCATTCTGTCTCACATTATGATACAGCAGTCACTTTTTCGTGGATTATTAGCATGACTAATCTTGGAATGTAGGCTTCCACGGCCGGCGTTATATGGAACGATGTTATCCGGGCTAAAGGGCCGTGGTCTGTTGGCGCTGTTGCTACCATACGTTTCGTCTGCTGCTCCGGCCTTGCCAATGGCCTTGACCGGCACGCTAAGGAGATCTTTGCGCTCCCGTATGCCACATCACTGACGATGTCTGCTGGAGCAGCAGACGAAACGTATGGTAGCAACAGCGTCAACATACCACGGCCCTTTAGCCCGGATAACATCATTCCTTATTAGCATGACTGTTACAATTTTACTACGTCAAACTACTTTTGACCAATAGAACGGTACGGAACTACGTGTTTCAACCAATCATGGCTGCTCATCCTACAATTTTATCATCTCCCTATCATTTGTTTTTATCACCTCCCTAGCATTTCCTTTATCATTTCCCTAGCATTTGTTTCTTTCTTTGCCAATATTGTACTTTCAATAATTATATACTTTTGTGCGAGATCGTGCGTATTTGCTTGTTTTCCGCACAGAACCAATACGCGGTAAGTGTGAAATACCACATTCAGTATTCCCAACGTAACACACATAACAATTTCCCTCTTCTTACCGCTTAAGTGCGACACTCATTTTACTGCTTTAGGCTTTTAACATATTATTTTTAGAGACGTTTAACATAGTAATAATTATAAATTGGAAACTTACCACTGCAATTTCACCTAAATTGCAATGTTAATTATTGTTTTTAAATATTTGCAAAAATTAAGTAAAGTCTACTACTCCACGAAACTTATTGCATTCCTGATACAAGTAACATTAAGGAAGCCGTGAAAAAATCAACGAGATTCCAGATACCGATGTTATTACTGCAATATGTTATATAAATAATATTGTTAAAATATTAAAATGAAAAATAAATCATTACATAAAATTACCGTTTGTTTTAAGTTCGCATTTATAGACTTGGGGAAAAAAAAAGACAGACGTATATCACGGCCTACTGGAGTATAGTAAACACAGAAAACATTTTATAGCAACAATGTTGAAGAAAGATATTTTGGTGTTCCGAAGTTGCCGTCATTAAACAGAAACCAACATGGAGATTTCATTGCAACTAATTAGAAATTCGTCTTTCAGGTATGTAATAAACGATCTTCGCACAAAATAATGTACGATACACGAGCGGTATGTTTGTTTTCATGTTCTCGGAAATTAAAAAAGCTCAGCTACGTTTCGCTTTTTCAATCTTTTCCTCGACCATGAAAACGTCAACATACCGCTCTTGTAACGTATATTACTATTAAATGATTAATGTTTATTTCATCATCCTTAATTAAAACTTTTCTATCATTTATCTTTTTTATACTACCTATTTAGATTATGTTATAGCTTCTGTTGTATGAGATTGGCCCATATTAACGCTCAGAGTATGGTTGTACACTTGGACGAAATTCAATCCATATTTTCGAATCAAAATTTGCATGCTCTACTCATCTCTGAATCTTGGCGACATTACATCTAGATGATTATACGCTATTAAGAAATGACCGCTTAAATAAACAAAGAGGCGGCATTGCTACGTATGTTAGATCAAATCTCAATCCCAAAATAATATACACATCTCCCGGCGAGTATGCCGGAAAGCCTGATATGTTATTTGTAGAAGTTTCGGGAAGCTTTCAGAAATGTCTTATTTGTGTAATTCACCAACCTACAAAGATTTACGGTATTGCAGAGATCGAGAGACTGTTGTTGGAATTCACCACAGACTTGAACATGTTTTAATTATGGATGACTTTAACAAATTTGTTAGCCTCAGATTCGAACTACACTAGACATTTAGGGTGTTATTCATAGACATTTCGCTAGCCCGGGCTACGAGCGTGCTAAACAGGATTCATATCATATCATATCATATCATATCATATCATATCATATCATATCATATCATATCATATCATATCGCTGACACTGGTTTATGAATACGAAAAACCTTAGTTCGCTGATCATCCACCGAAAGCCCGCGCTAAGAATGTCTATGAATACGGCCCTAGGGGCGTATTTTAGCGCGGGCTTCCGGTGAATGATCAGCGTTTTTCGTATTCATAAACCAGTGTTAGCTATAGGATATGATTTGAATTCTGTACAAGTAACCAGTGGATAGCCGGGACTAGCTTAGTACGTTCGTAGCGCGTGCTGCGAAATGTCTATGAATAGCACCCCTATTGACCATGTTCCAGATCCTTTATCTAGCAGTCCTTCCTCTTGAATCCAACCAATCCATCCACCATACCCAATCTTTCGAATTCCTATTAGACATAATTAGTATGAACAATGCAGACGAAGTACAAACACATGAACAATGTGCTGCTTCGGGAATTTCCTACCACGACATTGTTACCTAGTATATTCTTTGAAGTGTCCCAAGCCCACGCCTAAACTTATAAGGTACAGTGACTGAAACGTGTTGATACAACCCATCTACTGGGTGTTCATTTCAAAGTGTGTCATGACGTCACTGTTATGAGTCAGCGATTTGAAGCGAGTGTCAGAGAAGTTGCCTATTAATCAAGGCGTTCAATCTGAATTTGAGAACGAGTACGGTATAACTTGAACGTCATAGCAACAGATGTCGGTCTGTAAAGTCTGTGTGCTACCATAACCTCTTTCGAACTGTGTTTTGCGCGGCCAAGTCGTACGCAGGGTATTTGTTATCATCGGTTGCGTACGGCAACATTCCACAATACAAATCAAATGCTCCGTGTCCATGTTGACCGTCGAAGTTAATGTCAACAAATACGTAAGTAATCATCTTAACCCTCTCCACATATACCGACAGTAAGAAAAAAACTCACCTCAGTACGTGTTTCCAAACAGTTCACATTCCTGCCACTACAGGTGTTACCGTACGTATCGGTAAGCACTCTTCAGAATGAACGCCGTTCTTGCTAGGCAACTTCTCTGGCACATAAGTAATACGCCTCTGTGGAAGTGTAGGAAGATTGAATTCTCTAGGCTCAACGACTAGCCACATGATGGCATACAGCGAGCTATGACACACTTTGAACTGAACACGCAGTAGTTCAAGACCGCAATGAAGATTCCCTGCGACTTAGTATGGACCTTACATACACTGTTGATGAGAAAGTTGTTAAACTGAATACATATGATAGGCATGCTCCTGTCAAATCTAAACGTGTAAAAAGGACACCAACACCATGGATGACTGCTGACAAGCGTAGTTCGATTATGGACAAAAACGCTGCATACAAAACGTTTAGTCATGACAAAACAGTTTATTTAAGTTCGTTATTTAACGACGCTGTATCAACTACTAGGTTATTTAGCGTCGATGACATTGGTGATAGCGAGATGGTATTTGGCGAGATAAGGCCGACAATTCGCCATAGATTACCTGGCATTCACCTTACGGTTGGGAAAAACATCGGAAAAAAACCCAACCAGGTAATCAGCCTAAGCGGGGATCGAACCCGTGCCCGAGCGCAACTTCAGATCGGCAGGCAAGCGCCTTAACCGACTGAGCCACACTGGTGGCTGACAAGATAGAAATGTCCTATAATTATTATAATTTCTTACGTAACAGAAACACTCAAGCCATTAGAACGCAAAACTTAAACATTTTCATAACATCTTGAAGTTGGGACCTGATTCTTCCAAACCGTGGAAAAATTTAAGGACAATTGGTTCAGGAAATTCTAGAACTCAGGTAGACAGTGTGCCGGTTTCTCTTGACGAACTAAATGACCATTTCACTACAGCACAGTCAATGACTTTGGATACGGTCGACAAACAGATTTTCCAACCGGTTACGGAGAATCTGTGTTCGCGAATGCAGTTAGATAAGCTGGCAACTTATAGGATATAATCTTCAAGAAGTTACTTTGCCGTTAGGTAAGTGATGACACAGTTCTAACACTTCAATAACCATAGTCTTATGAAAATTTGATATATCTAAAGAACTATTACACGGTTATTAAAACTCCCGTTATCTCGCGCCACCTTGTATTAGTTTTAAATTTACACGCATTTGATAAATATCCTTTTCTTTGCAGAAAATGTTAAACGCAGAGGAGTTCTCTAGGGAAAACCATGTCACAAAAAGAGATGCCGAACAAATCTTATCTGAATACATGCACTTGATGACATGGAAACCTGGCGAGCGGATACTGGATCTGGGATGTGGTCCAGGGACGAACACTGCAGAGGTTCTGCTACCTCGTCTACCTGATGATTTCGAGATTCTGGTCGGAGCAGACATATCACAGCCCATGCTGCAGCTTGCCTCCAGCAAGTACAAGCACCCCAAACTCAAGTTCTTACACCTGGATCTCAGCGAGGACATACCAATTGACTCACAATTCAGGACTCCAGGCTTCGACAAGATATTTGGCTTCTACATCCTGCACTGGATTCCTGACCAGAGGTTAGACAACACGATTATATTTCTCTCACAGTAAAACGTGTGTATCTTTTCATAAGACATTTCATGAAATTTGTGTAACGTAAAATAAAACAAAAAAATCACCCTGGCCTCTCCCAGAACTTATATTCACATATTTAAATCAATCCCATGCACTAATTGTATTGTTAATATCGCTACATTTCAAGATATTCTAATATAGGAACTAATGTATAGTTGCTGAAAGAAAGATTGGGCCCTTGGAATATTCGAAGTCCCAGATATAAGGCGCTGTAAATGATCGGAGAACCCGAAACACACTTCAAAAACTGCGAAAAAATTAGTGTTGTGGGTTTTAATCGATTAATGTCATCGATTAATCAGTCATTTTCTTTTGTAAGATTAATCGATCAAAAATATTTAATCGAATAATCGAATCGATTAAAATTAATCGGTTGTAGTTGATATGAATTATTATTTTGTTAATACAAACTCATACTAAAAATTCCGACAACATTCATCTCACGGAAATTGCTTACTTAAGGGGACACTCAACTTAAAAATTGGAGAAAAAGTGTCATAGAAATGAAAAATTAAATTTCTACACTAATTTACGTGACAGAACTAAATCAATATGCAGAATTCTTCCCCTATTCATTGAGAAGTCACAGTCAAATTCACAAAGCCAAAAAATAAAAAATGATAATTAAAAGTGATACTTCAATTAATGATTGATTAAAATTTCACTTTTAATCATCATTTTTTATTTTTTGGCTTTGTGCATTTGACTGTGATTTCTCAATGAATAGGGGAAGAATTCTGCATATTGATTTAGTTCTGTCACGTAAATTAGTCTAGAAATTTAATTTTTCATTTCTATGATACTTTTTCTGCAATTTTTAAGTTGAGTGTCCCCTTAAAAGCACAATAGTACTGCTCTTTTCTAACTGCAAACCAGGTAGCGTAGACAAAATTATTGCACAAACACTTCAGAAAGAGATGGAGATATGAGGACAGTGACCTAGTGTACTTCTATTGAAAATTGAAACCAATGCGAAACCCTTATTAAGTTTTATGTTTTTCAAGAAACTTCCACCATGTTGTCAGCTCATCTTCCAAGCATATGAAATACATATTTATCTGGGATTCGTGCCCCTCATCCCTTATAAAATAGCCACGTTAATCAACCTGTCTTAAACTTGGTTGATGAAAGTGGTCTTCGATTTCTGTTCAGGACTCCCTGTTTCCTGTCTGTTTTCAGGCGAGCTATAACTAATATATACAACATGCTGCGACCTGGAGGAGAGGCTCTGCTTAGTGTCGCGACAAAATCTGACGTATTAGTTGCACTTATTAATCAAAGCAAGAAAGATGAATGGCAGCCTTATGTAAAGGTGAGAATCGTTTTTAATAGTAGGCCTATAACCATACATCACTATGAAAACATTTATTTCTGTTGCTCACGGTCAAATTTTACGTTAAATTTATTGTTCACGAAATTTAATTCAGTTGAGTTGTATCAAATTCCTGTTTCTCACAGTCATATATTAGTAAAATCGAGTTTGGTTAAATGTTGAACATAGCATTTCTTATTTTCGTGAAATATTGGATGAAACCAACCAATCAGCGAAGCAGGTCCACGATAGCCGCGCTATCTGGTGTGCAAATTGTGAAGTTCAAACATAAACATTAAACATGGCTGGCTATGTGGACCCCTAGATCATACATACCCCAGATAGGTCGGCCTTATAGGCTTTGACGTTAACAACTTTTGTCAGGTTTACTACGCTGCCATCTAGTTGCTACATAAGGAGTCACGTCGTAATTCCCGTTAGAATAAAATTGCATTAGCGACTGTACTGCCATCTCCTGTTCGTTTACGGCGGAAGGGTGGCGATCCTGGCGGTTGTTCTCTTCAAAATGCTGCCGATTTTAACTTAGCGATGACCTATCTGTTACATATATGATGTAGGGTGGAACCAACGAACTAGCTTACTTCTAGCTCGTTGAGTGGAACAAAGAAGTTGTGAGTCTTTTGCAAGACGGATGACAATCATAGATTTCTACTGAGAAAACTGAAAAAAAATCAGTAAACGGTTATCTCATTGACAACAATATCTTCAAAATACTAAAAAGAGCAGATTTGTCTGTATTTGTCGAATGCGCATCTTCAAGCTTATGAAAAGGAGCTTTTCAGTGCCAATAATTTATTTTGTGTGCACAAGGTTTCAAATTTCCAGAAAGAGGTAAGGGAAGGTAGCAGTATTCTGAAATTGATCAGAGAAAACAGTACAAAATATTACTTATAGGTGGCAGAACAAAAAGACTCTAGTGTCTTAATTAAAGGTAGGAATTTATACCACAACTTGAGGATATTAGGTTAGTTGTGTTTAGACTATCGTTACGTCATGAATGACATGAAGCCTGAAGTATGACCAGGTTACAAGTGAAACGTGTTTTGTATCGCATCAATTGAATGGGGATATGTTTCTCGTGCGTACAACGAACACTTTGTGGGTAAACTATTTTTGCTTGTAACTTTCGACTCAGTCATTTCCGGACCAGGGTTCCTTATCTAAAATTGATACAATATATGCCCTTCCCCATCATCCCTGAAAGTTTGTAACACTACCGCAGAAATACCCTGTATATGTATAAACAATCAAGTAGCCTGTTTGAAATATCATCTCTATTTTTTAGTGTAATAATCCGTTCCCCAATCTTTATTTAATTACTAAGCCTTTATTAAAAAACTAGGACTTTTTTTTTCGTATGTTTGAGATCAAGTATACAGGGTTGTTTTCGATCCCTGATAACGAATTTAAATGACATCATGTGCGTCAGAGGTCACACGACAGCTGAACTGTGGCGCGAGGTGACAGACGAGTAATGAGTGATCTCATAGAGTGCAATGCGACTCACAGCATTAATTCACAAGAAAATCGGGCCTTTTTGAGAGGGATACATTACGACCCTTTCCAATGCCAAGTACAGTTAAGTGAAAATAAAAGAAGCCTGCAATAGAAGAGATTTCGTTATTTCCAAGAAAGGTATCTTCTGTGTACTTAATAAGATTGGTAAAGCTCGAATGGAATTAATTTTGTATCATCTCGTGGGGAAGGGTTGTTATGTACCCCTTCCAAAAAGGCTAGATTTTCTTGAGCATTACTACTGTGCTACACCGTGCACTCTGATTATGAAATCACTCACTACTGGTCTGTCACCTCTCGCCGCAATTCAGCTGTCGGTGTAATTCCTGACGCACATGACGTCATTCAAATTCGTTGTCAGAGTTGGCAAACAACCCTGTACAATCTCAAGTAAAAAAAACCGCTTTATTTAACTCTATGTTTTATCTACGTAGAGATATTATTTTTTTGGTCCTGTAAAATTACTGTAATAAAAAATAATAAAAAAATAATAATCTTTACGTAGATTCGAGCAACAGTGCATATTACTGTGGAATCCCGGCCACCAAGTCACTCAACTGAGTGCGCTCCTTGTATAATGGCAGTTGGCTTAATATAAAAAATAACATCCATGCCCAACTTGGAGTCAGGCCACAAAGGGAAAACATTGGAGGAGATGGGTTCGATCCGGTGCTGTGGATTGAACTTCGGCGTAGCTCAATGGTGAGAGCGCTTGGTATGCAGACCTAAGGACTCGGGTTCGATTTCCGGCGTCTAATATTATTTCTAAGTTTTATGTATCTTAGAAATTCAAATTTATTTGAGATTTCTTTTTCATTCATATAACCCTGGGTAATATCTGATAGAATTAGAAGATTTTGATAACTGTTATACTGTTTTCTTTTGTCTTCTTCTATCAATTAAACATCTCTAATGTCATTTATTTCATTTATGTATGTTATTCATAGTTACGAAATCTTTCCACGTCGACCAAATGCTATTTCGAGAATGATGAGCGAGACTCGAAGCGCACAAGACTTACGAGACGAGACTCGAAAGACTGGTGCAACGGACACAGCGAGCGAGAGCGGCAGTTAGTTTTGTTCATCTCTAATCTCCACAAGTTGATAATTGATTTCAATTGCTTTAAAGTCTTTGCAAGAAGAAATCTTGTTACTGACTTAGCCCACAGCTGGTGGAATTTTTAATCGCAACGCTCTTTGAACGGTCGCAGTAAAACAATGGTGGGCAAATATGACGTCATAGGCTATAAAATGCAGCCTGCAATACACAGCAAAGGGAAAGGCAGGAGGGAGAGGATACCCAGACTGCTTAAAGCGAATGAACAAGTGAAAGGGAGATAGTACGTTACCCCTCCGCCCTGCTTGTGTATTTGGGGGTTCACTCGCGGGTCACGAAATGCCGACCTCTGCAGTGCATTGCTGTAAAGTAGAGATGTCGCCATGTAATTTGTCCGCGACGCAAAAACCAATTTCTGGTCAGTCAGTCCTATCTTCAGATCACGTGACGGGAGTCTTCCCCTTTCCACACTCCTCTCCCTATAATGCTCCCAGCCGCTAAGACACGCACAGCTCTCATGCGATTGATCAGGCTGTAAGCTCCGCCCTCCCGTCACCATCTGCGAACTTCGCGGAAAAATTATTTGGCGACATCTCTAACTAAAGGCGATACGATCTTCAATCGACCGAAGCTTGCTGCGTACTGAGTCATACTACATTCCTACGAAAAAGAAGACGTCATTACCGACAAAGCTTAGTGCACCACATGAGAACGGAAGTTAGTTTCTGGACAGCCCTCATACAGAACGTATTCCGAATCTCACCGGTGAGCAATCCGATGGCATCACGGTGTTCCGAATTCCACCGATGATGTCATTGATGCTCCACCGGTGTCGCACCGGTGCCATCAACTTGCAGAGGTGGTGGCAGTCTCCATCAGCCGCCATCAGTTAATCTGATTGGTTCTTGTATAGGGCGGGAATTAGCAGACGAATAACATCGTGCACTGTTGCGTCATGGCGGTGTGTTCTGCTGTATTGCTTGTAATGAGCACAACGTAAAAACAATATGTTAATGGCTTATGAGCGAACATGTCAACGGACCAGTTATTACTACCCGTTCAAGAAATAAATTGTTTATGCTATCTTTTCTTTGAACGAGATGGGAGTACGAAAATTTCGCAAAATTTTGCTAGCGTAGCACAGACAACAACTTATACAGTCGCCATGACAGCCGTCGATCCTTCCAGCAGTTTTGTTCCTTATTTTGCTGCAACGTGACAAAACTTGATGCCACCGGACCGGTGAGATTCGGAATACGCTGACAATTATTGAGAAACGTGAGATAAATGATTCGGCTTACAGTTTGTCATACCGTAAACTGGGGTTACTTTGAACACAGAGGAAACTTTGAACATTTTTTTCAGAAAATCATATTTAAGTTTCTACATGCTGCACTTGTTATGGATGGAGGTAAATTGTCATAAAAATCATTCTCATACCAAATTTACCTCCATCGAACAAGTGTAGCATCTAGAAACTAAATATGATTTTCTGAAAAAATGTTCAAAGTTTCCTCTGTGTTCAATGTAACCCCAGTTTACGGTAACGTAAGATCACAATTGAGAAACACAGTTAAGCAAATTTTCCTTTAAGGAACAAAAAAATTGTAGAGTTTGCCATTCTATGGACATAAAAATAACCACTACCAATTGTGTAATTTATATATGATGAAATTCTTAAATATTTCACGGAATAACAGTGTACAAGTATATGCAGTTCGTTCTTAGTAGTATCTAAATTGAGACTGGTTATATTTATTCAGAAAACTTTTATGACTGTTTCAGGGCTTAAACATTCCAGCACCCTATCAGCATTCAAAAGACCCTGTTGAAGAGTTGAGAAGCCTCTACAAAGGTGCGGGGTTCGAGATTGTAGACATTAAATGGAGGGAAATTTCTTACGATTTCAAGCTCACTAGCAGATTGAGAGGTGAATGTTACATTCATTCATTCATTCATTCATAGTTTTCTGCCCAAGGACTGGTCTTCCACTGCAAACCCACCGTTCTCCAATCTTTCCTAATTTCTGCCTTCCTTTTAGTCTCCGCATATGGTCCATAATATATCTTAATTTTATCTCTCATCTGATATCTTCTTTCGCCCCGAACATCTCTTCCTTTCACCATTCCTTCCAATGGTCCTTCAGTAGCCAATTTCTTTTTCTCTTAATGATTAATTTTAACATTATTCTTTCTTCACCCAATCTTTCTAGCACAGCTTCATTTCTTACTTTGTCTGTCCATTTATATCCGTTTCACACGCTCCATTCTTCTCCGTGTCCATATTTCAAAAGCTTACAGTTGTTTCTTTTGACTTCGTCGTATTGTCCACGTTTCTATCCCATGCGATGCTACACTCCACAGAAAGCACTTCACTAGTCTCTTCCTTAGTCATTTTTTTAGAAATCCGCAGAAGACACTTCTTTTTCTATTGAAAACTTTCTTTGCCATTGCTATCCTCATTTTTACTTCCTATCAGCAGCCCATATTACTACTTAACACTCAAAGTGTTTGAAGTAGTCCACAAAAATTACTATAGAGAGTGAATCAAAAGTCTGGAACCATATAAATATCTTCCATATGCTTGATTTTCGATTACTATACTGTAGGTGTTACCAGTATCAGTAAGATCAAATGCTCTACCAGTGACACATTCGATTCTAGCCCTCAGCTATCTCATTTTGGATGCAAGTTTGAAATTTTGAATGAAAGGGGTTCATGTAGGAACTCAAAATCATGTGAAATTTCTGAAAAAATCAATGGTGCAGTCCGTTTTGAGATATCTCTAGTCGATTTTAAGTTATGTAAAGATAACTGTAATAATGACACAAACATTAGTTACTGCATTTACAGATATTTTGCAACATGGTACAGTATTAAGGAGGCTTTGTAAAAGGTTTTTTATGCAATTCTGGTATTTAACTTTTCCTGCTTTACTGTTTGATTAACCTGTGACAGTTTGAATGCATTGTTATGATTATTTTTGAAGCTTTCCTATAACAAATTTCTTGATTTTCGTGAGGCATTATTGAAAGAAAGAAGAAGTATTGATATCATTCTTCATTCTGGTGGGTTAAGCCACAGAAATGTTGCAGCAGTCTGGACGAACAGTTCCCTGGACATTGGATTGGTCGGCGTGGACTAGTAGAATGGCCAGCCAGGTCTCCAGATTTAACACCCCTTAATTTTTTTTCTTTTGGGGTTACATATAAGAACTTGATATATGGAAAGAAAATTTAGTATCTGGAGAAAACATTTTGTTGCATTTACAGGGTGACTTTAGCACAGGTTTCAATGATACGGTTCTTTAAATGTTCCACATTCTCAATGTATCTGTAAAGGGAAGAATTCAGGACGTCCACGAGTGTCAAACGAAAGAGTCGAGAATGTCAGAGCAGCTTTCATACGTAGTCCTCATAAATCTGTGAGGCGTGCTAGCCGTGAAAAGGAGTGCCTCGTACAACAATATGGAGACTGCTACGACAGCGGATTATGAAATTCATAGAATTTACGAATCTTTACTGTATTAATTAATTCACTCATTTATTCATTCATTCAGTGTTTTGCCTTAGGCAGATCTTTCACTGCAAACCCAGCTTTTTCCAATCTTTCCTATTTTCTGCCTCTCTCTCTGTCTTCTCTTATGATCCATATAATTTAATGTCGTCTATTATCTGATATCTTCTTCTGCTCCGATAAGAGTTCGGAGCATTCACCATTCCTTTCAGTGCATCCTTCAGTACGCAGTTTCTTCTCAGACAGTGACCCAACCAATTTATTTTCCTCTTCCTGACCAGTTTCAGCATCACTCTTTCTTCACTCTTTCCGAAACAGCTTCATTTCTTATTTTGTTTGTCCACTTCACACGTTCCATTCTTCTCCATATCCACATTTCAAATGCTTCTATTCGCTTCTCTTCACTTCGTCGATATGTCCATGTTTGTGCCTCATACAATGCCACACTCCATACAAATTACATTACTAGTCTCTTCCTGGCCTCATGATTCTGGGGGCCCAAAATCCAGGAACAAGTCTTTTTAACGAATTAATATTCAAAATGAAATAGACAACAACTCTGCCAACTGAAAATCAGAATTGAGGAAATAATTACCTAATTCATTATTATGTTAGAAAACATATAAAAATCACTTTATTATTTTAAGTTTAGATTCATAAGTTGATCGCAGAGTTTAATGTCTTCAACTTGTAAAAGTTGGCTACCATGTACAGTTTATTCAAATTGTAACAATAGGCCTATTTAAATAATTAATAATGAATTCAACAGCCAAAGTTAACAACATTGTCAGCTCTCATTGCACTGAGTGTTAAACCAAGTGCCCAGTGCTTGTGTTCCTTGCAGCTTACCTAATTTCTGTTGGTATAGGACCATTATCGGTGTATTGTGGTAGTGTTAAATTGTTTTTATAGGAATGTCCATAATTAGGACATTAGGAAAGTCCAGGATAACACAGAGGATTTGGAATTGAACGGGTTACATCAGCTTCTTGTCTATGCGGATGACGTGAACATGTTCGGAGAAAATCCACAAACGATTAGGGGAAACGCGGAAATTCTAGTTGAAGCAAGTAAAGCGATTGGGTTGGAAGTAAATCCCGAAAAGACTAAGTATATGATTATGTCTGGTGACCAGAACATAGTACGAAATGGAACTATAAAAATTGGAGATTATCCTTCGAAGAGGTGGAAAAATTCAAATATCTTGGAGCAACAGTAACAAACATAAATGACACTCGGGAGGAAATTAAACGCAGAATAAATATGGGAAATGCCTGTTATTATTCGGTTGAGAAGCTTTTGTCATCTAGTCTTCTGTCAAAAAATCTGAAAGTTAGAATTTATAAAACAGTTATATTACCGGTTCTTCTGTATGGTTGTGAAACTTTGACTCTCACTTTGAGAGAGGAACAGAGATTAAGGGTGTTTGAAAATAAGGTTCTTAGGAAAATATTTGGGGCTAAGAGGGATAAAGTTACAGGAGAATGGAGAAAGTTACACAACACAGAGCTGCACGCATTGTATACTTCACCTGACATAATTAGGACCATAAAATCCAGAAATTTGAGATGGGCAGGACATGTAGCACATATGGGAGAATCCAGAAATGCATATAGAGTGTTAGTTGGGAGGCCGGAGGGCAAAAGACCTTTGGGGAGGCCGAGACGTAGATGGGAAGATAATATTAAAATGGATTTGAGGGAGGTAGGATATGATGGTAGAGATTGGATTAATCTTGCTCAGGATAGGGACCAATGGCGGGCTTATGTGAGAGCGGCAATGAACCTCCGGGTTCCTTAAAAGCCATAAGTAAGTCCATAATTAAAAATGGAATTACTAAGCAAATTTGAGTTAGGAGCCAATAAATGAAATGGAAAGCTATTGAAATTCAACAACAGGAAAAACAACGCTAATCACTGAGCAAGTATGTTCGTTCATATGTTACTAGCAGTAACTCCTTTACCTACAGAAACCTCCAGTTCAAAAAGTTAAGAATGTTTTAACACAGACTAATGAAGATTTTGGCATACAGAGACAACAATTCGCATAGATACGAAATTGTGGAGAGCCAAGGAATTTTTTTTTTTTTTTTTTTTTTTTTGTATAGTCCTAAGCCTAGATCATACATATCCAGATTGCTCGGCCTTATAGGCTTTGGCGGTAACTACTTTTTTCAGGTTTACTATGTTGCCATCTAGTTGTTACATAAGGAATCACGTCATAACTCCCATTTGAATTGCATTAGCGACTGTACTGCCATCTTCTGTTCGTTTACGGCGGACGGGTGGCAATCCTGACGGTTGTTCTCTTCAAAGTGCTACCGATTTTAACAAAGAGATTAGCAATCTATATGTGATCTGGAGCCTAAGCCATAATTTATGAAAAATGAACATTCCTTTCAAACTTCTGAATTATTGCATTAGAGGAAACAAGGGATAGCACCGGTACTACATCCAATGCAATCAGATCTGACCTGTCTTATGGCCACACATAATCACTGATACCTTATGGGACCACTTTATTTACAATCCTCCTCAAAATAGAGAATTAATAAAAATCTCTGTGAAATAAATACATGGTAAAAGGAGATAGGTGACAATTTAAATAAAATAAGATAGGCCTAGTTATCATATACGTAAAGAAGGGGCCTCATGAAGAAAATTAAGCTCCGGGCCTCTGAAATTGTAAATCAGACCCTGGTAGCGATTCATTGGTAATATACAACACACTTCAAGTCTTTCGTCAAACAGAAAGATACAACTTCACGCTTTACAACATCTTTCGTCAGTAATTTGTAATGTATACTATACCATTGTGAAATAGGCTCCAGAACTGACATAATTTTGGAATTACTTTGCTGTTCTTCACGTGAACTAGTATTACAATTATTATTCAGAAATGTTTCTTTCTTTTACCAGATTT
This sequence comes from Periplaneta americana, assembly GCF_040183065.1. Lineage (NCBI taxonomy): Eukaryota > Metazoa > Arthropoda > Insecta > Blattodea > Blattidae > Periplaneta > Periplaneta americana. The sequence continues at coordinate 178,790,002 of NC_091118.1, read as the reverse complement.
AATGATTGGAGTCCATCCCTTTCATTCCAAGATACCAAAAGAGCTACAGGACATTTACATAACCGACTTTCTGATGGAACTAACAAAAGCCAAATTCAAAAAAGAATTCAACGATAACGATAACATCACTGAAATAAAGTACGAACAGACAGTTGCACTGCTCAAGAAAATATGAAGTTGAACAAACAATACAGGTTGTTTCTATGTTAGTGAAGTCAGTTTTGCTTGCCTCATATGGACTGGTGCTGCTTTTATTTGCTATTTTTGTTTACGATGTGTAAACTTGAGCAGTTAATGAAATATGGGCATCATTTATAACTTTAAAAATGATTTATCTAGTTTGGGAAATGTACATGAATAATCAAATTTAGCATTCCAGTAGAATAAAGAATATTATATTTTGGAAAAGATTTATGAACAAATTTATTACTAAATTTATACACCAGAATTAACATTATCTATGTTGTTTATTAAAGTGACTGACAATGTCTTACTGCAGGAGTTCTCAAACTGTGGTACGCGTATTCCCAGAGAGATGCTGAGATCATCCTAATGGGATAGGGGTCAGTTCGGATTATTAATTTATTAGGATTATCAAGTATATGAAACTAGAATTACGCACCCTAAACTACATAAACATCATACAATATTATAATAGTACATTATGCAACGAGCCTATAATGAAGGTAATTAAGAAGTGAGCATGGATATTTATGAAACGAGCGCAAGCGAGTTTCATAATTTTCAGACGAGCTTCTTAATTACCATTATAGGCGAGTTTCATACGACATTTTATGCTCGACCATATTTCTAACTTGATATTATTAATTTTAATTGTATCTGACCTTCAGCAATGTTCCGTATGTTGTGAGATGTGCGCAGACGCGAAAGTATTGATTTTTTCCGAGGAACAGATATCCACATTGACCTTGTTAGGCCATAAGAACCTACAGAGATAACATTGAAATTAAATTAGACATTGAAAAACGGATGACAAATTGAATTTATTTGAATATTATTTACAATTAACGCTAATTATTATAGTAACAGAACATAACCTTCTGCGACAGTATTGGATTTCCAGCCTCCGTGACTTTTCGCTAATTCTCTTTCGATTGCATATCCGAGAATAATCGATACTTGCGGTTTTATAACGGTAGAAAGCTGACCTGTCATTGGCTGAACAGTTGTACCCTGAGTCGTCATTGGCTGAAAGACCTGACCTTTAATGAGTAGGTGTACTTTAATGACATGCATTAAAGGTCTGCTACCAGGTGTATAATTACTACGTTTCGGCATGGTCGAGCATAAAACAACATAAAACGATATATAAATCAATGTATTAAGTACAATAATCGAACTGTTAAAACATAAGAACAATAGCAACAAAATTAATTATTATGCTAATGCTTCAAGTAGTGCCGGCCCGATTTCTTCATTTCGTGTGTTTCCAGTATTGTAGGTACATTTGGTTGTGAGTTGTTCGTATTACCGGAAGTTCGGATTAGGGCCATTCCATGTCAAATCAACACAAAAAAGTGGACTTTTCAACCCGACCACCTCAGATTTTCATTAAATTTGGTGGGATGGTAAAGAACCTTAAGTTAATTAATTATGTAAAATTTTAGCCCTCAATAATGCACGATATCCATACAGCAATTCTGTCAATGCGAGAAAAAAATTTAAAAATGTCGCATACTATGTCAACAAAAATAATTCATAACTTCTCTTCTAATTGAGGTAGAATCTTAAACTTGGGCTTATTTTAAAGCTAAGGGATCATACATTTCAATAAAAATAGGTTTGCATCAAAGTAATGAATTCTTTATTGAATGGTCACTTAAAACACATTTTAACATTGAATATCTATAAATGCGGGACACAAATTATTTCGCGAAAAATATATGTTATAGAGGTGAGATTATTCTCCCCTTGGTGTAAGTTTCATTTTGGAAACGTTTCAGGAATATCAGTAAAAAAATATATCAATGTATTGGTTTGTAGCACTTAAACCCATCTTACACCAAAACTGCATGCGCGCGAGTTGGTACTTGTCTGATTATCTGCGTCGTCGATCTATCAGGCCGTCATGAGTGGTAGTTTATACAGTCTTCAATTTATACAAAACGTGCCATCTGTTTCAAGTGCAGTGTCGTTAGTTTTTGTAGTATGTGGTAGTTTTGTGCGATGTAATGGAGTCGCATTTTAAGCTATAAGCCTATGTTTGCTGCAATCCCTTCGAGAAATTAGGGCATTGTAATTAGAGGAAAAATTTAAGAAGTGTTATATCGTGAATGCTTAATGTATTTCCTGATTTAAAACAGGAACAAAAGGTGTACGCTATGTGTCGCAAAGGAATAAAAATATAACATGATGCTATTACGCAGAATCCTCAGAATGACTCTAGTAGGCTAATGAAGAATATGTCAATTCTACAACAAATGTAAGTTCATTAAATACAAGTCTTTTTTACGAAGGTGTGTTCCTCATTAAACAAAAAAGGCTACAACAAGAGAAATATAATAGACAGAAATTTTAAAATATTGTAAAAGATAAAGTCCTCGATATTAAAGACGCCGAGGAACCAGGACCTTTCTGATTGTGAAATTTTGTCTCAGTTGTAGGAAAATTTTCAAAATTCAGGTAAAAGTGAGAAAATCACCATTTTAACACAACTACCTAAAAGCTGGAGCGTAAATAATATAAAAAAGAGTTTTTTTCAGCTTTCGAATACATCATTCGGAAAGCCAAAGTCCTGGCAAAGGAAAAGGGAATTTTGTGTTCACCAAATCCGAAACCTGGAAAACCCTTGCTCGCGGCTGTTACTGGTAAAGTTAAAGAATTCTGTTGTTCTGACGAGATAAGCAGAATGATGCCTGGTAAGAAATATTTGTTGTGATTAAAGAATCAGGGAGTAAATCACATGAGCAGAAATGAATTATATGCAGTGTTTAAAAATTCTAACCCTGAAATGAAGGTAATATTCTCCAAATTTTCAGCTCTTAGACCAAGAAATTGTATTCTAGCTGGAGTTAGTGGAACTATACTGTCTGTGTTTGTGTCCTTATCAGAATGTAAAACTTATGCCGGAAGCAATTTATTAAAGTTTCAGGTCTACGTAGATTTGCAGAAAATTTTTCTTTATACCTTCCAACTTATCAACGTTTCTTGGCTACTATGGTGTGCAATCCTCTTCATATAAATTGCTTGTTCAGGAAATGTACAGAATGTCCTGAACCATTCAAAATAAGAGAGGGTTTAGAGAAATGTTTCGAATAAAACTTCAGTGAATCAGTGACCTACAAGCAGTGGATGACGACTGACCGATCAACGCTTGAGACCATAATGAAACCCACAGACAATTTTTTCGACTGTCTCTTGGAGAAACTAGGTGATTTACTGACTCACTCATTTATATCATCTGAACAAAGTAAGTTTCTACGTGATATGAAATCATTTCTACAGCCATGCCAGCTTGTTGTGTTATGCGACTTCGCTGAAAACTATTATTTCGTAATCCAAGATGAAATTCAATCATACCAGAGGACTAATGTGCAGACAACCATTCATACTTTCGTAATATATTATAACGAATCGTCATCCGATACTCTCTCTATTAAAAATCTGGTAATAATTTCACACTGCCCGAAATTTGACACTACAGCTGTACATTTGCTTCAAAAATATCTTATGGAGTCGTTAAAACACACATCTGTAATTCACCACAGAAATTATGTATTTCTCTGATGGATTCTCTGCTCAGTATAAAAATAGGAAAACATTTCCTGAACCTCACATTACATGAAGAAAATTTTGGATTTCCAACAGAATTGCATTATTTTTGCATATCGCATGGCAAAAGAGCATGCGACGTTGTAGGTGGGACACTTAAAAAGTTTGCGGCTTGTGCTAGTTTGCAGAGACCATCCGATAAACAAATAACTACACTTAGGGAATTGTACGACTGGACAAGGGATCATCTCCCAAACATTAATACCGTTTATGTGACTGAAAAAAGCTATACTGAAGAGGAAAAAATGCTTGCTCTTCGATTTGCAAAATCCACCGCAGTGTCTGGAACACAAGTTTCATACAGTCCTGCTGTTTAGGATGGGTATTATACCTGCTAAGCAGTTTTAAAATGCAGCTGAAACAACGCAGTATCCTGTCTGGAAAGATGATCAGGCTATTTCATCTCAGCAATGAAAGGTAAGCATTTCTTACAGAACTTCAGATTTAACAAAATCCATGTGACAATAATTTATTTGAGGTAGTAATTAAAAAATTCGAATTATGTACTACATGTTAAATTACATAGCGACATTCAAGAATATGATCAAATATAATTAAATACAACGAATATGTGGGACATAATTATCGCGACTTTTACGGTTAGCTTACGCTTGCAGTGACATAATAATTTTTATCTTTGTAACCTATGATGATTCCAAGTTGAAACTTATCAGTTCATTATATCACTAATTGAGGAGCGCTATATATTTTTTTCCTTACACTAGAACCCCCGCATTTTTAAATATGAATAAATGGAATTTGTTTCACCATGTTTTTTTTAGTGTAATTGAATACATGCAGAAAACAATATAAACAATAAAAACTATCACATATTAAGAATGTATCACCCAATTTTTGTAAATTTATCTGGAGATGTTGTTGAGATATATAATTTTAATTGAAGCGGCGTGCTTACAAAAATATGATTTTTCTTCATGTTTGAAACGCCACTGACAGAAAACGAAAAGCACAGGACATATGAAACTCGGCAGTTTTAGTTAGCGCGGCAGGTAAAACAAACCCTCAAATTTTGAAAGAAGTCTGAGTCGGTCGGGTTGAGCGCCTTGTTGATTTGATATGGAATGACCCATTATCGAGATTCTACTGTAAGTCCAAAATCTCCATTTTGAGATATTGTGAGACGGATGTTCCACATTGTTCACAGCTTCATGACTTACTTCCTTTCAATATAGAAAAATATATGCTAATATTCACCCCTGCAATTCAGGAGTACCAATAGCAAAGGTAAAAAAGGTAAAGCCAACCTCTTGACAAGGTTAATCGGCCCAGAGGGTGACTAGAGGTTATACGTGTAGACAATCAAATAATGACTTAATATCCATTTTTTTTTCTGAATTTCACAAAAACATATTATTTCTAGTCCTAAATGTAGGACAATTTTAATTGGTTATTTTACTACGCTTTGTCAACTATTATGCTTATCTAATGTCTGAGTGAGATGGTGATAATGCTAACGAAATAATTCCAGAGTCCAGCGCCCAAAATTACCCTGCAATTCCTCTTAACAGGTTGTGGGGAAACCCAGAAAAAGCATCAACCAGGTAAAGTTTGGGAACGGGAACGGAACGACAACGAGAGTGAGAAGGGAAATGTCAAAATAAATGTATTTAAATGTGAGCATTCACAATTAACATTCACGTTCCCGTTCCCGGGCTCCGGCAAGCTTCTCGTTAATTGTGACTGCTCACATTTAAATACATTTATTGTAACAATATTTCGTTTCCGTTCTCGTTGTTGTTTCCGTTCCCGGTTTATTGTGAATCAGTTTTTATTTGTCCCAAACGGGATTTGAAACCGGGCCGCTCGTTTCACGGTCAGATATGCCGTTACAGCACAGCGGTGGACGGTAAGACATTCGACTTCGTTTCCGTTATATAAGGTGATCCTATGACTTTGTAAAAAATTTTTGGATGAGGGGGGTAGATCATTATGAACAATTATTTTCATATAGGAACCCATTTCCGGACACGTTTCGTTTGGTATTTATAAACCTAGATATATGTAATAATTGTAGCCACCTAGAATATATGTTTAGGTGAGGGGTTTGGACTTTTTCCATTGCTGGTTATCACAATCAAAAAATTAAGACACAACGTTTCTAAGGGTGGTTCTCACTTCGTCTTCAGGTGGAAGGAAGGAGAGAAAGGAAAAAACCTACTGTTGGGATCGTTACGTACAGCTATTCTGTATGACTGATGCGAAGGGAGAACCACCCATCGAAACGTTGTGTCTTAATTTTTTTATTGTGACAACCAGCAATGGAAAAAGTCCAAACCCCTCACCTAAACATTAATGATCCATCATTGCTTTCCAAACCCTCATTTAGATTAACCTAGAATATATGATAATCCACGTCAGTCAATCCGAGAATTGGCCGATATGATTAATTGTGACCAGTGAACCAAAATGCGACATTTACATTCCAGGGGAGAATTAAAAAATCGCGTGTATGGGTAGCGAAAGCTTTAAGTGAAAGTATCAAAAATCAGGTGATGGTCATTTGTGCACGTCATCCGTCAGCATGTGAACAAAATCGACCATTCCTATCCAAGATTGTTACTGGTGGTGAAAAATTATGTGTTTATGTTAACAACAAAAAAGAAAGGAATGCTGAGCATTAAAAAAATACAACACTCTGTACAAAAGTTATTGTCCATCCACAGAAGATGATGTTATACGACCGATGGGATAAAGAAGGCGGTGTGTACTACGACTTGCTTTCCAGGATTGTAATCGTAAAGCCTTGGTTTTTCTGAACAGACGCATGGGAATTGCGGGGTGGGAGACCTACCTCGCACAAATCCGGACTATACGAGAGATAGTGAGTGGCAGGGCTGGGCAGTATTTGAAATACATGTATTTGAAATACATTTGTATTTTGTATTTTGTAATTTGTAAGGATTTTCGAAAGTATTTTGTATTTAAATACATAAAATTGATGTATTTTGTATTTCAAATACTCAAAATACTTTTTTATTCTTCTTGTTCTTCAAGTTTTTGATTTGGATTTGAAGAATGAACTTTTGTCTTATTTGCCTACCCATTTCAGTTGTGCTAGCCATACACTTAGTTTTCTTGCCACAACTGATTTCCTTAATGCCATAAAGAAATCTCCAACAGTATCAAGGATCCATCACCCAACACTTGCTAAATGTTTAGCATTATGGAATGCGTCTAGGAGACCCAAATACTCAGAAATTATATCAGAAGTCTTGAAATATTCATTTAAGTTTCTTTGCCCAACTCGATGGAATTCTCTTTATGACTCAATCTCTCAAATATTGCAATTCAAACATGATATAAGCAGTATATGTGAAAAACTGGGATTGACAACTTTCAAAGATGTTGAGTTTCAGTACCTTGAAGAATATTGTGCAGTTCTGAAACCCATTGCCGTAGCCCTTAATTTAATGCAAAATGAGAAGACGTGCTATTACGGCCAACTTTTGTCCACATTAATTTCCCTTAAAAACAGATTACATATTCTGTTACCTAGTAATCTACGCCATCTATTCCAAGTAACTCCAATCCTAATAAGTTCACTTTCATCAAGATTTAAAGTGATGTTTGATCTGATCCCAGAAGAAAATTGAGCTATTTTGGCAGCTTGCCCCACCCATAATTGAAGATGAGATGGCTACGTGACATTGCCTCACTAAATTATGAGAAGAGGACACAGAATATGAGTGTGAAATCAGCTGAGCAGTTATCTGCTACATCTTTGGTCAGTTCAGACGATGAAGACGATGAAAACAGACTTTGAAAAGCAAAAAGAAAAGAATTTGTCTGCTGTGGAGTATGAGCTTATACAATTCTTCAATGGCAAAGGGACAACTCTGTGCACTCTAGAGAATTACCAACAGTGAAACAAACTTTTATAATTATAATACAAGTTTGTGTTCCTCTGCGTCTGCAGAAAGACTGTTCTGTTTTGCAGGATTTATTCATTCACAAGCAAGGGGATCCTTATCTTATGAACATTTGAGGAACTGGTTGTTTTCAAAGCGAGCAGTAATTATTCATATGTAGTATAATTTATTGCTGACTGGGAAAAGGAAGAATGTTCAGTTATACCGGTAGTGTTTATACAGAGTGATTTATGTAGAACTGATATATTTCTTTCATTAATTGTTTCAAAACGAATTGTGCTAGCGACAACTTATTATACCTAAAATGTAGAGGAATTTTGGGATATCATTTACCTCTATAGAAAATGTTGTCCTGCGTTGTCAAATCCGGAGATCTCGGTGGCCACAGGTTCCTGGAAATTATTCAGTCGTCACATAACCGGATAAATGGAACCATGCTTCATCTGTGAACCATGTGATGGACAATATGGCAGGATTTTGCACAATGAACGTCTGAAACCAAAGACAATAATTCAATCTTTTATCCTTATCTGGTTCCTGTAGCTGATGAACAACCGTAACCCTATATGGCTTTAGGCTCTCTGACACATTGAGTAGGTGTACCCTGTCTCCTGCGACAAACGTCTTAATGATTTTTTGGGTGACTGCTCCAGTCGTGCTCTTACGTCAACAACAACCGTGGGAAGCCTAGATGAACGATGCTTGCCCTTTTCACTCACCAGAGATCCAGTTGTTTCCAATTTGTTTACCAGTCCCAGTATTGTGTTTCTTTTGGGAGGATTGCGAACACCAAATTCTCTCTGGTATGCCCTTTGAGTAGTGAGTGAAAAGGGCAAGCATCGTTCATCTAGGCTTCCCACGGTTGTTGTTGACGTAAGAGCACGACTGGAGCAGTCACCCAAAAAATCATTAAGACGTTTGTCGCAGGAGACAGGGTACACCTACTTAATGTGTCAGAGAGCCTAAAGCCATATAGAGTTACGGTTGTTCATCAGCTACAGGAACCAGATAAGGATAAAATATTGAATTATTGTCGTTGGTTTCAGACGTTCATTGTGCAAAATCCTGCCATATTATCCATCACATGGTTCACAGATGAAGCATGGTTCCATTTATCCGGTTATGTGACGACCGAATAATTTCCAGGAACCTGTGGCCACCGAGATCTCCGGATTTGACAACGCCGGACAACATTTGCTATAGAGGTAAATTATATCCCAAAATTCCTCTACATTTTATGTATAATAAGTTGTCGTTAGCACAATTCGTTTTGAAACAATTAATGAAAGAAATGTGTCAGTTCTATATAAATTACTCTGTATAAAACTTCGAGGTAAAACTACTTTTAATGTTAGTATAACATTTTAGATTTTCAGTACGGTAATATTCTTATTTCTTTAGGCCTATATATTGCATAGAGTATTTGAAATACAAATGTATTTTGAGTATTTGAAATACAAATGTATTTTGGTTAATTTTTTTAAAGTATTTTGTATTTGTATTTGAAATACTTGGATGTCAGTATTTTGCCCAGCCCTGGTGAGTGGTTTCTATAACTGTGAGATATGCAGGCGTCGCACCTCGCAGTTATAGAAACCATTCACTATCTTCCGTGCAGTCCGGATTTGTGACAATTCGCATGCGTCGGTTCAGAAAAACCAAAGCTCTACTGCTGACGTTTACTGCCAACAACTCAGACGATTTGCGGTTGCACAGCAGCTCTTCAGGAGCTTGGTTCGGAGATGATTCCACATCCCCATATTCTCCCGATCTTGTGACCTCAGATTTCCACCTTTTTCTTTGCAACAATGTTCAAAGAAACTATTTTGATAACGGAGATACATTACAAACCTGACTTTATGACTTCTTTAACTACAAACCAGCAGATTTTTTCAGACGCGAAATCCAAAAAATACCCCAGCGTTCACAGAGTCACACATATTGTAGAAGAATATATTACTGATTAAAGTATGTTTTCTATTTATCTCGAACAACTTTTGTCGCAGCGAAAAAACGCTATGAACTTTTCCATCAACCAAACATTTAATTTACAAGAAAATCACCCACTTTATTTGAAAATGATAAAAAGACAAATCACTTCTTATCACTTCCTCTAATAACTTCTTATAATTTCTAAAAATAAGAATCACTCGATCATTCGAATATTAAGTCCTACTTATCCAGCACAAACAGTGTTAACATTTAGGATTTGGGACTAATATAACATTAGAATCTTTTGTTCGACTCTACAGGAGATAATTTCCACGAGTAAATAAAATCTCGTGTATATTTTTTCCACTACTAATAAATTATGTAAAGTAATATTTCTGTGAAAATAATTTTAATAGAAATTAAATACTACACTCATTTGTTATCGTTTGATTCAAATCCAACTGTTTTCCCGTGATCCAGGTAACATAGGGTTTTCATCTGGATCTCCGGTTCCTCTGTGGCATTTCAACAAATCTCCAGCATCAACTATCTCATTCCAAGTGTAGCGTAAATCAACCTCCTATGGCGCAACCTAGGTAACGAAACTGTTGCTAAATTTTATTGGTCTATTCAACTGGCTTCATGTGGGTGAATGGTGAAAAGTCGAGTACCAGCCATTAGAACAAAACTAAAATAAAATAATAATGTAAGAAAATAATAGTAAAAAAAGGTTTAGTCACGAATGTACCATCATGATTGACGGACTATAATACATAGGTTGGATAAAAAGTAATGGCAACACTGCTGTCACGTGACGATGGTGCGTTCGAGAGCTGCCAGCTGTGCGGACATGAACAAGGACTGTTAGATGAGTTAGTGCAGCCAGCGGCGACAGTACTCTGTCAATCTACTGTAGTGTGTAGAATGTTGACTTTCATAGGGATAATGCGAGCGCCCTAAGATCATGTTTACAAAACTAGAGCAACGTTCCTGGATCAAAATTGAAGTGGCACGAGGTCGTAGTGCATAAGAATGTTTTCAGGGACTGCATGAAGCATGTGGCGATGCAGCGTTGCCATATCGCATAGTGGCACGATGGGTTAAAGCGTTTCAGGAAGGCCTTGTTGGAAGTGCTGTGAAGGTGATGTTCATTGTGGCGTATGACATTGATGGGGTAATACTGCACCACGCTGTACCTCCAAGGCAGACGGTAAACGCGGACTACTACTACTACAGGTTCCTGCAGCACCACCTTCGTCCAGCCCTCAGGAGAAAACGACGACACTTGGTGGTACAGAACCCCATCATTCTTCATGATAATGCAAAGAATCACACCGCTGCTGCTGTCAAGGACCTCTTGCGTCGCTGGCAATGGGAGATTCTGGAACATCCTCCGTACTCACCCGATATGAGTCCATGCGATTACGATCTCTTCGCCAAAGTGAAAGAACCACTGCGAGGGACCCGGTACAATACCAGAGATGAACTTATCCGTGTTATAGGGCGGTCAATACGGAACATCAACAAAGATGGACGCGCTGATGGTGTACGACGCCTTCCAAACATTTGGCAAAATGTGATAAATAAGGGGGGCGACTATATTGAAGGTACGTAAATGTTGTACCCTTGTGAATAAAGTCATGTCAGAAATATCGAATGTTGCCATTACTTTTTATCCAACCCATGTAGTTTGTTACTCACAATTGAATTATAATGCAGAATCTACACGGTCAGCTGCTGTTGTTTGGCCGGAACGGACCGAAATGCATTTCCGGTTAGAATTTTTTTGGACCTTACCGTTCCGGTTAAGAATTAACGATTTCACCGTTCTGGTTGAAATAACCTTACAATTCGAGCCAAATATTCTTCGGTAAAACGATTCTTTTTTTTTTATCGGGTTCAGTATTCGAGCAAATTTCAATTTACGATAGGGTTCCGTTAAACAGAAACACACTAGTTAGACAAAGACGGATTGACATCTCATCAGTTCATTTTTTTTTTTTTTTTTACCAGGCAGCCTTATGCACGCAGACAGAGAATCCAGTCTATTGTTTAAAGGTGAAATTAGAGCCAGGAAAGGCCGCCAAAGTAGTCAATTTCCAGTGTCACTAATTGAAATGTTCTCGCGCTAAGTGATTAACAACTGAATTTAGTTGTAATTGACCTGAATTTGGTTAACACAAAAATTGACCTCCTGAGACTGATAACACTGGTGTTGATAAAAATGTGTGCAGACTCTGCGATATTTTTCATTTGCTAGAAAAGCGACTCTTCATAACAGTTTTCCGTGACTTTATTGGCTGTGAAACTGAAACACGAACTGAAAATATCAAAAGAAACAATCGACACTCTGCCAACTTCAACATCAAAGTGCGAAAGATCATTCAGCACAATGAATGAAGTAATATCGAAGAAGAGAAATTCTCTCCTATTCTCCCGAACAAGCGGGTTGATATTCATAAGTAATTGACCCTTCACTTCAACAGTTGCATCACCACTCTTATGTACATCTGTCAAGAGAAAAGTGGCCGCTCTCTAGAAGCTAAGTTACCTTCGGATATCTTCGCTACAATTCGGAGACAGACAACGCTACATGTTGCTTGACGACGTTGCCTGATATCTACAGTTATAATTAAACTGTTCTGTGTCTTACTATTGTAGCGTAATGGTAGTGTTCCGGGCTTGTATTCGTGAGGTCGTTCGTTCGAACACAACGTAGTGGTTTTTATGTTTTTTTGTTTTTGTTTTGTTTTTAAGAGGGAGAGAAATTATAATTGCTCCTTTCCCTTTAATTACTGTCTTAGTAATTATCAGGTTCATTAATGTATTACGTCATGACTCTATCATTATTTATTATGACATTATGGTTGCAAATGGAAAGAAAGAAAGATTTTATTCTCAACAAAAATATCTTTCGTGGCATAAACAAAATAAACTTAATAGCGTCTGCCTTAGAAAGAATAAATTGGCTGGGCTACTCGCTAACAAGAAACTGTCTACTGAAGGATGCAATGGAAGGAATGGTAAACGAAAGGAAATCTCATAGCAGAAGAACATATCAGATGATGGACAACAAAGATGCACGGATAATTTGAGGAGACTAAGAGGAAGGCGGAAAATAGAAAAAATTGGAGAATGTCGTGTTTGCAGTGAAAGATCTGCCTGCCCTTGGACAGAACGCTATGAATGCATGAAGTAAGCTTATTTTAATAACAGGTTCTTAGGTATCGAAAAATTTCCCAAGCATTGAATAGCCCCATGTTATGACTTCCACAAGGAAATTGGATTAGTTCTTTTGAAGTTACCGCAGGCCTACATAATTATAGTCTACTGTTTGGAATGTGTTTTAATAGAAAATGTTATTTATGTTGCTTTTAAGTAATACATCTTATAAGGTGAAAGTCAACACACCTCTAGAAATGTTTAGAGACAAATTAGCATATCATCGTTGTTACTGCAATAACTCCTATCTGCAAAAAATAAAATGTTTGATTAAGAAGAAAAAACAAATTACTCATTCTATGGCAGTGGTACACAGGACACTGTGAATTCTTACATTTTCGAAACAAAGAAATATAATTACATATAGGAGAGTTTATTATTTGTTGTATCATTACTTAAGTTATATAATAGAGCAAAAATATGAAAACAGATGAATATGTTACATAGGAGTTATTGCTGTAAAAACAACGCTATAATTCAACCGCTTACGAAACAGCGGAGGCGTAGAGAATGGCATTAATTATTGTCACGGGTTGATTTACTCAGGCTGATAAGACGATAATGTCCCGAACTTGATGAACATATTGACCCTCAAGACTATATATATCACTACAGACTTAGTCCCTTACAGGTTGTGGGTTGTGTATGAGTCAAGCATACAGAAAAAATAATAAAATTCGGCCTTTATCTATGTGAGCTATGAGATCGTTTCTTCAAATCATCGGTACCTATAAATTAGGGTAAGGTCGTAACAATTCTATAAAAGCAGATCTCGCAAAGACTCTTCGGAAAATTTTCAGAACACGGTTACCATCAGTTATCCATCAGAGACACTACGAGACGTGGTAAGTTGGGTGAGAGAAAAGGAAGGGAAGATTGGCGGGAAAAGAAATTACCTACGCGAGGGTAATTTCCCTCTCTCTTTTTCTTCCCTTCCGCTCTCTGTCCCTTTCCTCTTTCACTTTTCTTTCCCCAATTTCTTTCCCCGTCTGTCTCCAATCACTGGCTTTCTGTAATTCACTTTTCTTGTGTTAACTGAAGTCCTAATACTTCGTAACTACATCCACGGTACTTTCAACAAATTGTAAGTATGCTTCACGAAGTACACTTAGAAGCAACACAAGTGCAAGTAATAGTAATTCTAGATAACCCACAATCAAGACGCTTAAGGGCCGATTGTATAAACCATTTAATCTTAGATCAGAGGTTAAATTGATCCTCGTTCTAGTTGAACTTGAAATTTTGCGTTGTATAAAGTCTAATCTGAGATTAATTTGTCTTAAACTAGAGTCAACTTTGACTGAAGAAATTTCTCCGATTAAGTTAGATGATCCAAGTTCAGTTATTTCTTTCTGTTTTAAATATACCAGTGACAGATTGTGTAAAGAAATATCCATTATTATTATTAATATTAATAGATATGGAAGGCACATTTATATTTTTTTTCAATGTCTTGCCTTAATACACAAACATTCTTATATTTTATAAGGCTTTATCGTGTTCAGCAGTATCAAGTAACATAACCTATAATTATATATATATATATATATATATATATATATATATATATATATATGTTTAATGTAACAACCATTAATTATTAATGGATATGATAAATTTTCAATTAACTGTATTACTAAACGAAAATTGTCGTTTTATAAAGCTTTATTATGTTTAGCAGTATCAAACACCATAACATGATAATAATTTTGAGAACAGTCAACCTTCTTCTTATTGTACGCCATTATTTACAATGCAAAAACAAACCAGTGTCTCCAACAGAGTGTACGGAAAGTCACCTAAAAGTAGTTGGAAAGTTGCTGGATTTCTCATTATCAACAAAGAAATATTAAATTTTGTCACTATGGGGTACTAAAAAGGTCGCTAAATCCGTATTTAAGCAATATAAAAGTTAAAATAAATAGTCGTTGAAAAAGAGTTAAAAGTCGCAAGATTGGCAACACTGCACAAACCTGTACAACATGATCCGCGTATCACATACTTCACCTGTTTATGCGATGTTGCCAAATCTTTTTCACGTGAACTTAGATTGCATTTGAACCAAGGTAATTTGATCGCAGAAAAGTTTTATACAATAGAAGAAGTGTCTGAACTCGGTTCACTTTCCGATCTTCGATCAAAGTTGATCTTTAGTCAGGGAGTTTTATACAACTGGGCCTAAGTGTCATACACAGGGTTTTCCTAAAGTAATATATAATTGTAATTAAAATTGAATTAGGGGAAGTTGGACAAGAAGTTCAGACACGTCAAAAATTGTATTTAGAAAGGAATATGGATATAAAATATATTTTGACACTATTGTTGTGAGAGTTATGAAGTCATCGAACACATTTCAAATAGCACCAAATAGTATTTTTCTACGATAATGCGTAAAGTTGGATGTTATCAATGCGTAAAGTGAGCCTTTAAAACATCAGTGCGTAAAAAATTAAGTAATCACTTTACGCACGTCCAAAGAAAATGCAATATTCCAGGGGCGTACACAAGGGAAGTTTACCGGGTTTGAGCCCCCCTTGAATTTAAAAAGAAATTATATATTTAGATTTGAGTATTTTTTTTATCCATAATCGTTCTCCGTTCTGCAATTTTTCACTGTCAGAGTAACAAAATCTACATCGATATAAGGCATAGTCCTCCTACCTCTCCTTCAATCATGTCAATTTCATTCTTCATCTTTGGTGAGTTCCATGTTCCATTATCATGTATAATAAATTTATTTCAACTTATTTTATTGTTTCCATGGATTTTCATATTAAGTAAAGTGTCTTACCTATCATACAAATAACTATCGACTAAATGCATAATAACGCAAGCGTGCTTTATTATACATAATGAAACACAAGTTAAAATTTGTTAAAAATTTATGGATGTGAAAAAATTACGTTTCAAAGATTTTATAAGGGTATTCATGAATATGGTCTATTAAAACATAATGTAATATTAATAAATATACCTTAAAATAAATTACTATTATTATTATGATTATTATTATTAATACACAACATTTAAAATATCGATCATGTAAATTGTAAACCATTTAATTAATAACCCCCTTAACAAAATTGTGCGTACTCCACTGCAGTATTCAATGTTATAAAACTTCATTCAATAAGGAATTAATGCAATACCTCGATCTTTCACGATGTAAATATTACACGTAACACAAATAAATAACAAATTTAACATTAATATTTAGCCTACATTTAGCCCTTATTATACTAAAGTTATATCTATAGTAGACATTGCAACAACATGTAACATTTAACTTTTCCTAACTGCTTTGTTTATTATATGGCCGGTTTAGACGGCCATGAATTCGTGATCATGAACAAAACAGCCTGTAATTCCTTAGATACTTATTTCTTATTGGTTCTGAGTTTAGATGGCAGTAAAATCGTTATCTTATAACCTCTCCAAATTGAAGTATTTATTTAGTGTAAATTTGGGCTGTTGCAGAAAAAACATTGTATGATACACATTCGTAAAGTTATCATTTTGCCCTTCGTGTGTGTGAAACTCGGTATCGCCTCGATTCACAAATCGATCGCCGCTGTACGGGAGTTGTATAGAAACCACAGCATTGCTGGAATTATGATTTCTTTGGCCAGCGAGATCCCCATATCTTTGTGCCGTGTGATTTATCTTATGGAGATTTGTCAAAAGCTGTGACTTTGCACGTTGTCATAACTACATTAATTAATTGAAGAGATTTGCTTCATCTCCGTTGAGATTTTGCAATAGGTTATGGGGAATCTATGTTCGCCAATGCAGGTACGGGTACGTAGATAAGGTGACACCGTATATAACAGAGCTGGGCACATTACGTGATTCTGAGAAATGAGCGCTGTGTGCTTTAAAGAGCGGGTCTTGCGTGCGCTGTGACGTATGCATACTGTACGTCATTCAGTGTCGGTGCAGTGGTGACTCTGCAGTATGATGGCTAACTATGAAGACGGAGCTTCCGCTCATACACTAAAGCGGCCCGCTACTCCCAATGCTTTTAATGTATCATGGGAGGAGGAGATCTTTTTGGTAGAGAGCAGTGGATTAGCAAAGTGTTTAATTTGGCATAAAACACTCCAACTGATTAAGAAATTCAATATCCAACGACATTATTCTTTACAACATGCTACTGAATATGACAAATATGTTGGTAATGAACACCATAAATTAATACAACTTAAAGAAAATGTTTCTCAGGTACATTATATTAGAGTATCAATTTGATATTTACATTGCAATATAGGTTATTATACATTTAGTAACATATATAATTTTAAATTATACAAATATTATGATATATCATAGTATAGTATATTACAGTTAATGATATATCATATATCACATATATCATGAACTGTAATATACTATACTATGATATATCATAATATTTGTACAATTTAAAATTATATATTATTAAATGTACTATAATAACTTATAATGCAATATAAATATCGAATAAATACTCTAATATAATGTACCTGAGAAACATTTTCTTTAAGTTGTATTAATTTATGGTCATATCATATCATACCATACCATACCATACCATATCATATATCATATCATATCATATATATTAACAGAATGACAATAATGCACTTAGTGAATCGGCTATGAGAATTAGCTACAAAATTTGCCACGAAATTGCAAAGGAATTGAAAACATTCAACGAAGGTAACTTCATCAAGCGATGTTTAATTATATTGGTAGATGAACTCTGTCCACAGCAAGTAGGGGCAGTGTCTCATAGAACCGTGGTGAGGAGATTGCAGTATGTGCGTATGGGTTATGTAAATAAGCGAAGTTTATTTCATTAAATTAATAAGAGTGTTACAAAGTCTGTACTGTACAATGGATTGATGTAATATCCTTATAAACTATTATGTACTGACAATCTGAATGACTAGAACAACCGTGGCTCTTGTTACATTAATGCAGGGAAGGTAGCTGTAATGCGAGTCCGCAACTGCGTGAGCGTTCTGCTCTGGCTTGGAATTGAAGTGCCTTGCGGAGCGAGAGCAGCTCTGGCCGACTAAATGGAGCCGCTCTAATGCCCGGCCCTGGTATATAAGATTCAAGAAATAATTTTGTTGTTGGGTAAGTGATAAATGGCACAGTTATATCACTTCAACAACCATAGTCTTATGAAAGTTTGATGTATCTAAAGAACTATTACACGGTTATTAAAACTTCCATTGCCTCGCGTCACCTTATATTAGATTTAAATTGACACACATTTTATAAATATTCTATTCTTTGCAGGAAATGTTAAACGCAAAGGAGTACTACAGGGAAAACTATATCACAAAAGAAAACTCCGAACAAAACCTATCTGAATACATGCACTTGTTGACATGGAAACCTGGCGAGCGGATACTGGATCTGGGATGTGGTCCAGGGACGAACACTGCAGAGGTTCTGCTACCTCGTCTACCAGATAACTTTGAGATTCTGGTGGGAGCAGACGCATCGCAGCCCATGCTGCAGATTGCCTCCAGCAAGTATAAGCACCCGAAACTCAAATTCTTACACCTGGATCTCAGTAAGGACATACCAGCTGATTCCCAATTAAGGACCCCAGGTTTCAACAAGATATTCAGCTTCTATGTTCTGCACTGGATTCATGACCAGAGGTTAGACAACACGATCATTCTTCTCTCACAGCAAAAACGTGTGTAGCATTTCGCAGAACATTTGATTAATTTTGTGTAACGTAAAATAAGAAAAGCACACTCGCCTGTCTCAGAATTTTATATTCACATATTTAAATTGGTTCCCATGCAATAATCATATTGTTAATGCCGCTACATTTCAAAGATATTCTAATATAACTAATGTATAGTTACTGAAAGAAGATTGAGCCGTTGGAATATTCGAAGTCCCAGACATAAGGCACTGCAAATGATCTCAGAACCCAGAGCACAGGTGCACAAGACAACACATCATTTAGTTACGGTATTTAATTTGACTCCACTTGATATGTTGCAACTCGTTTCGAATTTCACTTGGAAAAATGCGAGAAATTGTTAATTAGTTGTAAATAATGTATAATACTAGTGGCTTGTGCAGCAAATGCTGCAAACTAAGTTCATTAGACATTCAAATAAACATTTTTAAGATTTATTTTCAATGAAGAATACAAGACATTCTGAAAGTTATTTGCTTCCATAATAATGAAAGATACTCTCTCTCGAGCCAATACTGAAGAGAACCACGCATATAAATATCTACACCACACCGCCATTAAATATATGAAAAAGACCCAACCCCACTTGATTAATAACTATAAAAATATTTGATTTTTAATAAAGATATTATCTTACGTACGTTTTATAGCTTTCATTAACATATACTATATATATACTACATAGCCGCCACTCAGTAAAATATAGAAATCAAAATCTAATTAAGTTATTCTCTACATCTAATTGTATAACTCCAAAACGTTTCACTTTCATATAATCAATATAGCATTAATATGTATAATTAATGAAAAATATTCGCATCATGGCATTAATTATAATAATATTTCATTTCTAATGGTAATAATGTCATCAAACCACCTCAAGTTTTGTAGTCTTTAATATCCAATACATAGCTGTACTCAGAAAATTACACTCCATAGAATCGAACCTGTAAATTATTTTTTGTAAGTTAAGTTTTTAATAACCAATTTAATTTGAGCTCCAAATATGTCAGCATTCTTGCAGATCATGGCCTTCGTGTAATATTGTTTACTGTAGTATGTGTTTTGTTTTATTCTGAAATGCAATTAGATAGTTCTCAAAACTGACGACAGATGGATTTTGGAATATAGGAAAATTATGTTAAAAAATTGACATTTCACCGAAAACTACTATTTTTCTGAAAAATTTTGAGTTCCAAGCTTCAAAATGAGGGGTCATTTATTAAAATCCGTTCAGCCGTTTTCCCGTAATTTCCATTACCAGTTCAAATTATATATATATAGATTATATAAATTTATTCTTATTAAATGTGAAAGTACTTGTTTTATGAGTTTCAAAATCATACAGCTACAGAGATGGGATATTTTTAATACGTTAACTCTTAAGTATTATAACTAAGATACTAAAATTGTTGTTGAATTGTGAAATTAGACGTAGTTGAATCGCTGAACACTTGACGTTAGTCAACCTGTCTTAAACTTGGTTGATGAAAGTTGTCTTTTATTTCTGTTCAGGAGTTCCTGATTCCTGTCTGTTTTCAGGCAAGCTGTAACTAATATATACAACATGCTGCGACCTGGGGGAGAAGCTTTAATCAGTGTCGTGACAAAATCTGACATATTAGCTGCACTCATTAATCAAAGTCAAAAAGCTGAATGGCAGCCTTATGCAAAGGTGAGAATCGTATTTAATATTGGGCCTATAATCCTGCATTACTTTAAGGCTCAAGAAATCTCATTCCTTTTTCTCAAGGTCAAATTTTTCGTTAAATTTATTGTTCAAGAAATTTGATTAACTTGAATTGTATTACATTCCTGTCGCTCACGGTCAAATTTTAGTAAAACTGAGTTTGGTTAAACGTTGAATATAATTTTTCCCAAATAGAGCAGGTTCTATTTTCTTTAAATATTGGATGAAACAAAATAGCCAAACGTATGTGAGAAAGCAGCGGTATCTCGTGTGCAGATTGTGAAGTTCAAACCTAAACATTAAACATTAAATATTTTATTTGGAACCAACGAGCTAGCTCACTTTTAGCTCATTGACTGGTACAAAGACGTTGTGACTCTTTTATTAGACGAATGACAATCACACATTTTAATTTAGAAAACTAAACAATTTCAGTATACCGTTATTTCACTTATCTTAAAATACTAAAAGAGGAAATTTGCCTGTGTCTGTCGAATGCGTATCTTCATACTTACGTCATACTTAATCTCTGACAATACAACTCTGCATTTTAGTTCTAATAATTTATTTTGTGTGCACAAGGATGGAATTTTCGACGAAGAGGGAAAGGAAGGTAACCGGTTCTGAAATTCATCAGAGAAAACAGTACAAAATATTACCTATAGATGGCTTGGCAAACAGATTCAAGTGTCATAATTCACTGCATAGACGGAAATACTGTTTCTGAGAGAAATTTGATGAAGAATTTGACCGTGAGGAAGGAACTAATTTCATAAGATATTAATCGAAATTTTCATGACATTTATTGTACAATAAATTTAACGAAAAATTTGACCGTGAGGAACAGGCACTAGAAATGCCATAATATTTAATTAAAGCAGAAATGCAAATGCCATCAGTGAAACCTCTGCCTCTAAAAACATCTAACGAGTACGAGCACATCTAATTAAGGAAAATTAAAAAATTGTCTGTTAAGATGATACAAAACTCCTTAAAACACTAATTTCCTTACTCAGACACTTTCCAATACGAACATGACCTTTGTTTTTCAATCCCATGGGTACAAAAGTTATCACAGTTACGGCATTTTATTATATACAACTTGAAATTACATCACTTAAATATTCTTCAGCACAGTCTCCAAACAAATCGAGACATTTGCCTTAGCGTTTCACAACTTTTAAGACATTCTCGTCATAGAAGTTTGCCGCCTGTGATTTGAGTCACGTCTGAACGTTGAATGGCCCACCTTAACTGCTTTAATGTCTGACAGTATATCTCTGCATTAATTGTGATGTCTCGTTCCATGAAATCTAACAGTAGTATTCCTTTTCTGTTCCAAAAGGTAGCAGCAATAGGTTTATTGCAAGAGGAAGTTTCGTGTCGCTACCTTCCTTTTATTGATGAGGACTACGACCCCATTCAATTGACTGACAAGGGATGCTTTCGGACTTTCCGACGAAAATCGCCACGAAACTTTCTGGGCTGAACAAGCATGAGGCCAAAGTAATTGGTGTGAAGTGTGGCATTTCGCAATCATTTGCTACTCCTAAAACAAGGGGTATAAAAGTAGGGTTCGCAACTGTAATGTTTGTAGTCATAAGTTATGAAACACGCTGTACCCGAGAGACATGATGTCATTTTGTGATAATGCGCATGCCTGGTAGGTCTCCTGCCTAGTACAAATAAGTGCGTTTTGTATAGCCATAAGTGGCTAGGTAGTACGATTCAGGACATGGGCCTGTTTGTGTGTTAAAGAATACTGTAGGTGAAATACGTGTATACTATTGTGTGTTTATCAAAATGAGTTGTAACCCTCATACTGTGGTACAGATACTGGTGAATGAGGTGACACAGAATTACCCAGCGGACAACACGCATCCAACATACATCGACAGGCGAATTGCACGGGAGTTGTTTATCATCCTGGAGAAATATGTCAGTGGCGCCAGGGACATGTCGGAAGGACAGACATTGTGGTGTGATAGTGATGGAACATCGGACACTTTATCTCAAGATAACGATGTGCTCGGTAGTCCAGTTCATAACACGGCAACCAGTTCCAGTTCCTATGAACGATCACCTCCCAAATTCAAACGGAAAAGTAACCACGAGCAGTTCTCTAAAATAACAATGAAAAGGATTTATGACAGCGCAGCGTCAAGATTGGAAAGAAAAGCGTTGCAGCAATTGCCCGAAAATTCAAGACATCACCGGCAAAATTGAGGCAAATAGTAAAGGCTCCTGAGAGAGGTGGTACGATAAAAAAAACAAACATGCTGGCATTCGAGAGCATATGTACACCAAATTCAGGAATGAGTGTAATGTTGGAAACGCAATTCACTACTGGCATTTAAAGACTGGGGCGAAAGAAGCAGCCATTTTCATGGGCATTCCCAGATTTAAAGCCAGCAATTATTTCCTCCACCAATTCAAACGCCGCTACAAAATAACATCACTCAAGATTACAAGATTCATTACTTGGCGGAATGTTACTCTTGATACTGACGTGAGGACCAGAGCATTGGAGTTTGTGCGAGAAGTTACGGACTACGTTTCTGCTAATGCAGTCGATGCCGACATGGTGTTGAATACGGATAGAAGTCGATTTTAGTATGAAATTACCTCAAATAGGACACTATCAATGACCGGGGAAAAGACAACTGAAGCAACTGTTGAAAGCGTTGCATCCACTACTCACTCCTACACCATTCAGGTCCATATTTCTACATTAGGACGCCTCGCAAAGAAATTGTACATCTGTTTTCAAGAAGCGCGTGGTAAATTTGGTAAGACGTCAACAGCTCTCGTACTGTCCTGGATGCGTAAAGTACTGCAACCGGAATTAAAGGGAGCATCGTTTCTGCTGCTGGATTCATGGCCTGGTCAAACAGACACAGATGTATCGGCCAGAGCCTTCGGAAACAGGGATTGAAATTTACACACAAAAATCATACCACCTAAACCACAAAGTACTGTCAGCCTCTAGACGTCTACTTCTTTGGCCAGTACAAACTATTTGGGCAACGCATTGAAGAGAACATATGTCATGATGAAGGGAATACCGTCAATCTGCCTGATAGGATCTTCATTTTCAAGTTGCATTCCTTTATATACAATCAGTTGAGTGCGCCACAGTACCAGCCTATGCTTCGCTATGCCTGGAAGGCGTCTGGATACGTGTCACAGGACATGCCACTTCCGTTCCCTAATTTGTTGGACATAAATTTTGTTGGTCTTGACATATGTAACATTCCTGACTGCGATTGCAGTTCCGTCATTATTTGCTCGTGGTATGAGATTCAACTTTGTTTGCACCACTGCCTTCTTACACCACATTACCATGAGGTAGAATGAGGTAGTATATGACAGTTTACAAATCTATCTGTTGTACGTAATCTCGTCATTTACATGTATCACATTTCACAGCTAGATGATGTTAGGTACTCTATGACTACAAACATTATAGTTGCGAACCCTACTTTTATACGCCTTGTTTTAGGGGTAGCAAATGAATGCGAAATGCCACACTTCACACCAATGACTTTGGCCTCATGCTTGTTCAGCCCAGAAAGTTTCGTGGCGATTTTCGTCGGAAGGTCCGAAAGCATCCCTTGTGAGTTTTTTTTTATCTCCACATAGTTTCCACAAGATGGCGATAAATTTCAATTGCTTTAAAGTTTTTGCAAGAAGAAATCTTCTTACTGACCTATCTCACAGCTGGCGGAATTTTCAATCGCAACACTCTCTTTGAACGGACGCTGTAAAGCAGTGGTCGGCAAAGATGACGTCAATAAAATGCAGCTTGCAACAAAAAGCAAAGGGGAAGATACCCAGACTACTTAATGTTGAATAAATGAGTGATGGCTAATGGAAAGGTGATCATGCCTTACCCCTTCGCCATGCTTGTGTATTAAGGGATTCAATCGCGAGATACGAAATGCCGATCACTGCTGTAAAGTAACTAAAGGCGGCACGATCTTCAATCGACCGAAGCTTGCTGCGTACTGAGTCACACTACATTCCTACGGAAAAAACGGCGTCATTACCGACAAAACTTACTGCATCATATGAGAACGGAAGTTAGTTTACGGTCAGGCCTCATACAATTATTGAGGAACTTGGGGTAAAGGGTTCTGCTTACATTCATTTAGTCATAACGTCAGATCACAATTGAATTAACACAGTTAAGGAACCTTTCTTGAGGTTTGCAACAGACAAAAAGCAAACTTGCAGACTTTACCATTCTATGGGCGTAATAATAACCACTATCAGTTGTGTAGTTTATATGTGATGAATTTCTTAAATATTTCACGGACTTATGAATAACAGTGTATGAGTATATGCAGTTGGATCTTAATAAAACTTAATTTGTGGCTAGTTATATTTATTCAGAAAACGTTTATGACTGTTTTAGGACGTTGAGAAGGCTATAGGACCTTATCAGCAATCAAAAGAACCTGTTGAAGAGTTGAGAAGCCACTACAAAGGTGCGGGGTTCGAGATTGTAGACATGAAATGGAGAGAACTTTCGTACGATTTCAAGCTCACTAGCAAAATGAAAGGTGAATGTTACATTAATTAATTCATTCATTCATAGTTTTCTGCCCGAAGGCGGGCATTTCACTGCAAACCAAGCATTTTCATCTTTCCTAATTTCCGCCTTCCTTTTAGTCTCCGCATATGATCCATATAATATAATAATGTTGTCTATCATCTGATATCTTCTTCCGCAGCAAACATTTCTCTCTCCCAACTTTCCTTCCAGTAGGCAGTTTCCTCTTATCCAGTAGCCCAGCACATTGTTTCTCTTAATTATTAGTTTTAGCATTATTCTTTCTTCACCTAATCTTTCTAGCACCGCTTCATTTCTTATTTTGTCTGTCCAAAGTGCCAATTCTGAAAATAGTAGGTCTAGGCAGTGGGGACGTGCCGATTGGCTCAGGCGAATTTAGTTGAGATTCAGCACTCGAACAAGATGGGAGTGAACAAATGACAAAGTCACTTCATTACACCTAATCCAGTTATAGCTATACCGCAATTGGTCTGTTTCCTGAGATTGTCGATTAAGAGTGTAAGGATCGTAATAGAAGGCATGGTGCGCTCATGAAAATTCCAGACAGTTTGGTATTGGAAAGCCAGAAGATGAAAGAAAACTAAAGAATTAAATTTGTCAAACCCAGAGTAAGAGCTAGACGTTCATGAGATAGAATGGCTCTTCTGAATGAAGTGTCACTCTTGCTGATTTTCTAATCTGTCAAATTGAAAACAGTCTCAAAATTACTACTCGACATCCAGAAAAATACCTGATTGCCGAGTTGGTATAGCGCTGGCCTTCTATACCCAAGGTTGCGGGTTCGATCCCGGGCCAGGTCGATGGCATTTAAGTGTGCTTAAATGCGACAGGCTCATGTCAGTAGATTTACTGGCATGTAAAAGAATTCCTGCACGACAAAATTCCGGCACATCCGTCGACGCTGATATAACCTCTGCAGTTGCGAGCGTCGTTAATAAAACATAACATTTCTAACATTTTCCAGAAAAATTTGCGACGCAATATATTTGTTCGTAGCTGGTTTTCGATGGCCACTGTGATAAAAAGCACAGTGCGGAAATCAACATTGAACAGGAAATGAGGATCGCTGTGTACAGTTTCATTCCAAGATTTGACAAGGTGTGCAGTAAACAATATGCTCGTTCGTCCAACTAATTTTAGGTCATCGTTATCTCGTGAACCTTACCTGCGCCTCAGGGGAAGATAAAAGTGGACTGAGAAGCTTTCCTCCCTCGTTATGCATCTACTAGCTCACTTACCCCAACACAAGTTTGTTATTGTTAGCCCTGATCTCGCTTGGTTTCACGAAATAACGAAAGACTTATACTATTTAATATATTTCATAACTGTTCACATATGAAAACCTACTTCTTTAAAACTGTTTACATTAACTGTTTGTGAATTTAAAACATATGCTTCATTTCACTCACCAACGTAACCATACCAACTGCGCACTACCAGTGTTAGGTAGGTCTATGTTCTGACTTAGGGCATCGCGGAAAAGGCCTGATACACATAGACGCTGTGAACCGAAAAAGTTTCGGAACCACTAGAGTAATGAAGTTATATTAAATAAAAAGTGCAATATTTTTAACTTCCTGGTTCCTTTTAACTCTGTCATTTTGGTGTTAAATAGGTACTGCACAAAATGGTTCTTTGTGACTGAAATTCTATCTATTAATTTTACACTCTTGTAAAACTATTCACTCTCTGTGTTACTGCATTACATTAGCTGATTATCACCATACGCTTCACTAATTTGTCCAGGAATGACATTATTATGGAATTACTTTTGCCATTCTTCACGTGAACTACTGTTACTATTATTATTCAGAAATGTTTCTTTCTTTTACCAGATTTCATGACTGGAATCAACCTCTTTCATCCCAAGATACCAAAAGAGCTGCAGGACATTTACATAACCGACTTTCTGATGGAACTAACGAAAGTCAAATTCAAAAGAGAATTTAACGATAACGACAACATCACTGAAATGAAGTACGAACAAACAGTTTCACACCTCAGGAAAATATGAAGTTGAACAAACAATATAGGTTGTTTCTGTGTTAGTGAAGTCAGTTTTGCCTGCATCATACGAACTGGTGGTCGTATATGGTATTTTTGTATACGATATATAAATTTGAGCACCTATAGCCCGACCACTGACATTAAAACCTGCGCCACAAACCAGTGTTCGTTCGTGCGCAGGTTGTCATAGTGGGGAGCCTTTTGTGTTGTAGATGTGCTCCCTGATCGACGTCTCGCAGCGAGTACGTTCTAATCTATTCGAAACAGCACTCATTTCCGCTTCCAATCTTTCACTTTTCAATCAATTATTAATATTCCATTTCGACTTATTGTGTATAGTTAAAACAGATTGTAATTTATAATAATGGAAGGGAAACCAATTGTGCGCGGCAGGTTTTTGAAAAGTGACGCACGTAAAATTATTTTTAACGTTGCGAAGTATTTAAAAGAGAAAATAGTACATTATGCAACGAGCCTATAATGATAGTAATTAAGAAGCGAGTAAGGATGTTTATGAAACGAGCGTAAGCGAGTTTCATAATTTTCATACGAGCTTCTTAATTACCATTATAGGCGAGTTTCATACGACTTTTTATGCTCGACCATATTTCTAACTTGAAATTATTAATTTTATTTGTATCTAACTGACCTTGAGCAATACCTCGTATATTGTGAGATGTGCGCAGACGCGAAAGTATTGATTTTTTCCGAGGAACAGATGTCCACATTGACCTTGGTAGCCTATAAGAACCTACAGAGTAAACTAAATATTAACTTTGATATAGGCACCGTGCAAGCTCCTCTGGTGGCGACTGTTGTTACTAACTGCAGGACAGCAGCGATAGAGTTGTGCTTGAAGCGTATGAATATACTTAACATCTCAGGTTAAATGATAAGAAATATGGATGATCCTAAAAAGCGGAAAGGTAACGCAATTGCTGTGTTCTTGAGTGTAGTAATGCTTATAGGAACACACCAACCGATATTGTTTTTATCCATTCCCAAAACAGAAAACTGGAGCTCAACAACGTTAATTGTGGATCCATGCAGTACGCAGACGAAAGTAAATAAGGCTACACTGTTTGTAATCATAGTATTATTATATACTAGGCCTGATATAAAAAATAGAATGTATATAGTATTATGTTTATAAATAACCATTAAGTTAACAACGACAGGAATTTATAATTTAAATTTCAAAAAGTACATAATTACTGAGTTCTTTACAAATAATTATATTATGTATAATATTAGCAACAATAAATAATAATATACTTATTTTTAAATGTATTCATATCGATATTCAATTCTTGATTGCAAGTGATGGTTCACCTTGGAAACCAACACCCGCAACAAGAATTTTGCGGTATTCATTTTATTGGGAACGAGATCAGGACACTCCCAAAACTAGCATACAGTTCCCATTATTTTTCTAAAAGATTACAAGAAAAAGACTGCGTCATCTCAACTAGCTTCGCAAAGGTACGAAAGAGACGCAAAAAGAAGAAGAAAAGAAGAAAATTTAAGTTTTATGGAAGGCGAATGCTCAACAAGCGTTATTTCGAAAAATGAAGTGGTCATACAAGCAGAAGTAAATGAAACCATTCTTAGTGATTTTGTTTTTTCTTTCACAGCTGTTGAATTGTGTGAATTGTCTACTCAAGTGTCTTTTCCATTACATGCCTAACTGAAGTCACATAAGAAATGTTATGACAAGAGTTCAGGAACAGATGATATGTTTAATGAAATGCAAGGTTTCCGAGATTATTCTACAATAAAATATGATACAGAACTACCAGACTTAATGGGAGTGACATTTGTGGTTTCGAATATATTGTTAAAATTGCTCCCAATTGAAATACAACCATACCCGTAGAATCATAATAAGAAATATTTCCAATTCTACCATTTAACCCAAACATAGCTACCATAGATAGTCGAAACGCCCCAAAATGTAGACCATATATACTGTATTCTTTTTTGCCATTTTTATTAGTGAATTTCACATCGAAAGCTTTCGAAAAATTCTATCCAAGAGTAAGATTAGTAAAGAAAATCGTCTACTCATATTTTCAAATTAAAATGAAAACTGGATTGTCGTATTCTGCTATGAGGGTGATGTTCCGAGTTAATAGTACAATTATTATAATTATGATGTATTTTTACCGCTACTTTAATATTGTTGACATCCACAATGGTTACTGTAATTTTGGGCTTTGGCCTAGCAGAGAAAGTATTCAGGAAACAATGCCTGCAACATTGAAAAATGTATAATGACAATTAATTGTTCATAAGTGGAACAGCCACCCAACGTGGATCAGATGGTGGCCTCCAAATCTAAATGCTACCGTGGCAGATCGAGAGACACATTCATAACAACTGACTGCAGTTTATTGACGTTATTAGAAGGTGGTGATGAAGTCAGGTTTTCCCGGAATAATAACAAACCTCTCCGATAAAGGGATCACTGTTGTTACTCCACCGCATCTGCATGATGGTAAATTAACAGCTGAAGAAGTCGAAACTACTTACAGGTTGCCAGTGTTCGAATTCATGTTGAAAGGTGCATTCAGCGAATTAAAATATACAGCATAACATTTTACACAAACTATCAATTGAACTGCTTCCGCATGTTGATGTTGTTGTTTATTCAACTGTCCAAAGAGAAGTCTGAACCTCACAAGTGATACCAACAAGGCACCACTTATGAGGCAACTAGGCCAGAATATCATGGGATAGGGTGGCCAGTTCCTTTTGCCTTCCATTGCATATATCGTCGACTAGCTACAAATTACACTAGTCAGACTTCATATGCATACAAACAATATTGTTCTTCCTCTGACACATATCGTCAAGTGAGATGTACAGCCTGATAACAGATGTACGTATCAGCCAGAACCTCAATCAGAAGTAGTATGTTGATAATAATGTTCATGTGTGTTGTGTTTTAGAGAATTTGCAGTCGCCCATTATTCAGGAGGTGTAATTAAGACTACTTTTAGAATTAAATCACATTAAAATACGTAATTTATAGAGACATTATACACACAAATACTGCACACGTCATGACATCAAATATAAGTATATCAATGTTTTCGTAATATGACTGTTCACCCTCATTCAATGGTCTGAAATATGATTTAAATGCCAAACAACTTCACTGATATTGCAGGAACTTTGTAGTTACATTTTTACACTCCTGTAGCAGTACTGAACTTTCCACTGAGTCTATTAAATAATTAAAGACTGGAGATTGCTGGGTTTGCAGTGAAAGACCTGCCCCTTGGCAGAACACTATGAATTAATGAACCCATTCTTACTAATATTACAACTTTTTATAGGCAGAAAGCCGCATGTAATTTCTACATCACACATGACTAGTGAATGACTGCGAGCCTGTAGTTAATTAGGAATTGAGACACTGCGCGGCGCCACCAGTACGATTTTGAGACCCATGCACGGTGCCTATAACATTGAAATTAAATTAGACATTGAAAAACGAGATGACAAATTGAATTTATTTGAATATTATTTACAATTAACGCTAATTGTTATAGTAACAGAACATAACCTTCTGCGACAGTATTGGATTTCCAGCCTCCGTGACTTTTCGCTAATTCCCTTTCGATTGCATATCCGAGAATAATCGATACTTGCGATTTTATAACGGTACAAAGCTGACTTGTCATTGGCTGAACACCTGTACTTTAATGAGTAGGTGTACTTTAATGACATGCATTAAAGGACTGCTACCAGGTGTATAATTACTACATTTCGGCATGGTCGAGCATAAAAAAATTTAAGTTGAAATATGTTGTCACGTCAACAAGGAAGCTACGGGAGTTTCGGCCAGCTTGATAAAAAAACGTTTTGAAGGAAGGGGCAGTGTCATTGTTTACCACGGGCCAGGACAAGTTTTCAATGCCGAATGTGAAGAAGAAAGAGAAAAAAAGATAGTGAAAATTGAGAGTTTACTGAGGGTGAAGGAAAATACATTAATATTACACTCTGAAGAAACTTGTTCACAGAGTGCGAATTAAGATTCCTGATGGTGGGGGGGGGGATAGAATCCTAGATAAAGAATACCATACATAAAATTATTATTATCCTCATTCGATACGGCTCAACGCTTGGTCGCTCTGAGTTGCTTGTCTTGCATCTTGATCATAATAATAATTATTATTATATCCATGCGCAGGCTTAAGATAAGATGAGTAATTCCAAAGTTAATGATTGTTGTCAGCTTGCCGGTGATGATAATACATCAATATTATTTTCTTTGCTTACTTTATACTGTACTTTATAAAGTACTAGCTGAAAGTACCCGGCGTTGCCCGGGTTTTCCTTTCTGCTTCTATTTTTAATTAAACTGGTTATTAAATTTTCGAAAATCTCGGAAACCTAACTATACACAACCAAAACGAATTGTCTTTACTAAGCTTTCCTCGCCCACAAAGATGATTCTTTACTTAACGTCACTTACATGAATTAATGAACTCCTTAGCCAAATGTCTGCCAGGGTTAACTCAATTTAAAACAGTTGTAAATTAGGCACCGAAAAGAAAATATTTCATCATGTGCCTGACGTTAAACTGTTGTTTTAAATTTATTTATTTATTTATTTATTTATTTATTTATTTTTATTTATTTATTTATTTATTTGGTTTTGTTTATTTATTTATTTATTTATTTATTCTGGTGTAGTTAAGGCCATTAGGCCTTCTCTTCCGCACCACCAGAAATACAAATAAAGTAATAAAAAAAATCAAACTATAAACAAAGTAAAACCCAACGAAAATATAATTCCTTCTCTACTTTCTGATCAGTTTCAGCATTGAATCAATATATACATATATAATTTAATTTATATTGGAAGATTTTTTTACCTCTTGAACGCTGTACACCCACTTATATCATACCCAGTTTTTTTTTTAATATAACTTGAAACTATATCTCATAAATTCAGAACATATTATATTAATTCTAATTTTACACACAGAATACAAATACAATATAAACTCGCAATAAGTCATTTTTAACATAAAGACTAATATTCTGAGAAACGTATAGGCCTACCGGTATTTTATAAATTAAGAGATTTTTATTTCCACAACGCTTAACATACTAAATTTGCAACGTGAACAACAATATTTTGAGAATTAATACAATATTATTTTCAGTAGGCTTATGTACATTCACATACCACATTAGCAACATGACAAAAGTATCATTGAATTGCTTATTGATATGTGTAAAATCTTTTCTTTTTTTTTTTTTTTTTTCACTTCTTGTATAAAATATAGTTGAGGATGTGAAAAACACGCAGTTTTTAAGTTAATGTCTGCAACTTTGAGCAACTGTCCTTGAGCTTCATTTTAATATGGCCATTACAAATGCTTGTGGCATTGAAATTGCAGTTGAATGAGTATCCCAGCAATACGTGGAATAAAAACATCTCCTTTTATTTTTGCAGTTAATATTGCCAATGCTATTACGTTTCGTATGAGTTTTTCACACCAATTCTTATTCGTGCATAATTTTGGTGGGTCAATATTTCGCAATAGTACTATTGGTTATTCAATATTAAGTAAATTATGTGGTAGCAATCCTTGTAGTTTCAAAGAATTCTAGAATTCAGTTGAATAAAACAGTTTGCTCACTATCTGCAAAACTGCATCGAGGAATTCATAATACGGTCCTGGACTGCGTAAAGATACTTATTGTATGAATTATCTAGTTTTAGCCTTCATGATCTGTAACAACAATGTAATTTAATTTCATAATACGGTCCTGGACTGCGTAAAGATACTTATTGTATGAATTATCTAGTTTTAGCCTTCATGATCTGTAACAACAATGTAATTTAATTTCGTGTTAAAATTTCCATGGCCTCGTGAAAGTCGATGTTGAATACAACAGATAATAAAAAACAATTGGCTGTAGAAGATTTTGCGTTTTAATATTATACATGAAGATTTGATCTATTTATTTTTATTTTTTATAATTTTAATGAACTTAACTTCCATTTGCACAATTTTAATGTAGCCTATGTTCTTCTGGTTATGAAGATTAAATGTGCAAACTTTGGCACATATCGGTCAAAGCGTGTAGATTTGTATAGAGAACATACACACACACACACACACACACACACACACATACATACATACATACATACATACATACATACATACCCACATTCAATTTTATATATTAAGATAGGCTACTTGTATTAAAACAAATATATTTTGTGAGGGGGGATAGAAGTTATCCCTGGCAGGGATGTTAATATGAGTTTATGAGGGGGGATAACTTTCCAACAGGGGGAAATCCCTCCCGTTAATTCGCACCCTGCTTGTTCCAACAAAAAAGAAACGGAATGCTGAATTGAACAATAACGGGTCTTTAAAGTGCGGCAGAGAATATCTGAGGACACTCATCTAACGACTAGGGTTCAGGTGGAAGAAATGTGTGTCTAGAAGAAAATGTCTATTTGAAAAGCTCGAAATCGCATCCTGGCGTGCTAAATACCTAAGCTCAATTCGCAGATATCGTGAACAGAAAAGAAATATTGTTTATTTGGATGAAACATATGTAAATGCTCCCCACATTATCAATTCTTGTCGGCAATCTGAAAATGGAGTGAGAGCAACAAAGCTTTTATTATAAGTCCGAGAGATGGCTCAGAAAGCTCCGCTTGACAGCTTCTGAATCGAATTCACAGTCGGAGTCCGACTAGTGTAACCCGGCCTAGCGAGCTGCTCGTATAGTGATGACGTCTCCCCCTCCATGGCCACGTGAGTATCGGAAAAGTCGAAGGTCTTTTGTAGTTGGTCGAGCTATAATATCAATGGGTCTCATTTATAACTTTATAAAGGATTTACTGTTCTCCAACCAGGAGATCAACCGTGAAAGGAATGTGCTTACTATTGCCTCATCTATTGGAACGAAGTAGATAAATAACATTACCGTTATAACGTCAGTTTAAAAACCATGCGCTCTCCTGCATATGTTATTTCCTGTATGAAGAGATTAAAAGACCAGGAGATTAACTGTGATTTAATTTTGTAACTAGGTTAGTATCAATATGTCTGTATCAATGTTATGGTTTGTGCTGTGAGAGCTAGCCAATAGAGATAAGAGTACCCACGTGTGCGACCTTATGACCAAAGCTCGGAACTTGGGATTTGTGTCTTTGAACGTGGCTAAGCGACCGGACTTCAATGTCAACAAACTCCCGCTTCCAGCACTGAGGTACTGTCAGGTCTGCTATAAAAGTGGTTCCTGGCTGGAACAACATAATGATAATATTATGGTAGGTTGAAACAAGTAATTTTATAGCATATATATATAAACAAACATGCAAAATACATCAAATTTACAGTTCTGCTCTGTATATTTTATTACAGTGTATGGCTACATGCATTCGAAGATTTTTCGAACCCATAAATTCTTCGTCTGTTAGTTAAACATTATTTGAAACGAAGGAAACTCATTTCCACGTCACATGAAGTGACGGGAGCAAACTTTAATTTTTTGTTTTATTTATTTTAACTAGCTACCTAGTGAGTACAAATTGCATTTATAAAATAAAAATGTTTCTAGCCACTACCGTAAGAGCCAGGCTCGTGTACGGTGTGGTCTTAGTCAATAATATAACATAAAATTTACAAGGACAGTTTACTAAATACAGTAAGTAACTTAATTCAAACCAATAAATACAACACAAGAGCAAGAATAAAGAAGAAAGAGAAAAAGACAGAAAAATACACATTTAATATAAATTGACAATCCGACAGAAGCCAGTGATATTCAATAAAAACATGAATATAGTCGATAGAAATAAAAGGTAAAAAAAGTACATTTGTTACTATTATATATCATGGATAATTTTACAAAATTCTTTTTTAAAAGTTTCAATTTTAAAAAATTTCAAATTTGGAAAATGGTTTGAAATTTTATTATAAAGTCTTGGGCCTAAATAAAATACTGAATATTTTCACTGTCACTGTTTCCTGTCCGATTTTCAGCAGATCTCGTATCTGAGAAAGATAAGCATATCCTAAATTTTTCTCGCAAATAGTTTTCAATTAGTGTATCACTACTAGGGAAGATCCCTCTACGACTTGTTCCATGGCTATGGACAAATTTTCCATCAATTTAAAGGACTGCAATATCTTTCAATGAATGCCCGTTTCCAGCTCTAGTTTATGTGTGGCACAACTTACAAAATATAAACTCTGCATTAGAAGAA
Organism: Periplaneta americana; assembly: GCF_040183065.1. Lineage (NCBI taxonomy): Eukaryota > Metazoa > Arthropoda > Insecta > Blattodea > Blattidae > Periplaneta > Periplaneta americana. Next base: position 178,754,929 of record NC_091118.1, on the reverse strand, counting down.
AATAATGTATCTCCTCAGACTTCCTCCACGAAATTCTGTACCTAAAATTTAAGAAATGTATTTTCAAACTTCCATAACACCCATTCAAATAACACGTATTTTCTCATTCCTTGGACAGACCATTTACCTGTAATTCTCTTAATGTCATTGGCTTCGACATGACACAGTTTCTTCGTTCGTCTTCTTGCCATTCGATGTGACCACTTTCTTAGTACATACGACTGTCCCTGAGCACTTGCAGGATGAGCTTTGTATACGTTGTACCTGTAACCTTACTCATGCGCACGACACACAAGTCCCCAAGTTCCGAGCTTTGCTTATGACATCTTATGACATCAACATTCATTCACAGCATTACCCTCCTTCGTCTCATCCGGCGGAGACTTTCTCGTGGTTGGAGCACAGTACTTAGTTTTCAAAATGTACATGGATAATCAAATTTGTTATTACAATAGAATAAAAAAAATATTATATTTTGGGAAAGCTGAATGTACAAACTTATTACTAAATTTATACACCATAATTAACATTATTTGTTCTTTGTTACAGAGAGAGATTGATAATATCTTGTGCAGGAGTTCTCAAACTGTGTTACGCGTATCCTCAGAGGTATGCGGAGGTTTGGTAGTCGGTACATCTTTAAATTTATAAAAATAGCAATCCATTTCATTTAAAAGTCCACTGTAACTACTCCCCTGCCAGTATGCAATAATGCCAACCCACAATTTCTCAGTTCTAGTGTTGGCGACAGTGATGAGAGTGTTTCGTTTCCTTTCGGCTTGTGTTTTCATTATCCCAAGAAAAAAACCAAATGTCGATGTTTCCTTGTTTTGAAATCTTTCATGAATAAAATGAAGTGCAGGAGCACTCACTGCATTTCATAAAACAGTTGCGAAACTACTTTACGGAAGATATTAGTTCAGAGGCTTGGATAAAAGGTCCACTTTTTAACATGGAAAAAAAAGTTCGTTGTCAAAGATTTTTGCTAATGGAATAAGAAATAATTGAGTTTAACTATAAAAAATGCTCATGCCATCTATTACCTCAGAAACCAGAAGGTGTACAGTAGTACCTCGATCATCCTTACTAATGGGATTGGAGTCAGTTCGGATTATTAATTTATTCGGATTATCAAACATATGAACCTGGAATTACACTCCCTAAACTACAGTACATAAACATCGTACTCTATTATAAAACAACATAAAATGGTATAGAAATTAATGTATTAAATACAAAAACGAAAGAACGATAGCAACAAAATTAATTATAATGCTGCTGCTCCAAGTAATGCCGGCTCGATTTATTTTTTTTGTGTGTTTCCGGTATCGTAGACATATTTGATTGTGCGTTCGAATTACCGGAAGTACGGATTATCGAGATTTTACTGTAAGTCCAAAATCTCCATCTTGAGATATTGTGAAACGAATGTTCCACATTGTAAACAGCTTCATGACTTACTTTCTTTCAATATCGAAAAACATATGTTACTACCCACTCCTGTAATTCAGGAGTACCAATATCAAAGGTAACAAAGTTAAAGTCAATACCATGACACGCCAAATCGGCCCAGAGTGTGCCTAGAGGTTTAAGACTGCCACCTTTACAGACAATCAAATAATGACTTAATATCCATTTTTTCTGAATTCACAAAACTATAATGTTCATACTTCTAAAGGTAAAATATTTTTAATTGGTTATTTTATGACGCTTTATCAACGGCTATGGTTATCTAGCGTCTGAGTGAGATGAAGGTGATAATCCTAGCGAAATAAGTCCAGCGTTCAGCGACGAATGTTACCCAGCATTTTCTCTTAAAGGGTTGAGGGAAAATCCGGAAAGAACCTCACCAGATGAATTGTCACAACAAGAACTGTACACAGTCAGCTGCCATAGTTTGGCCGGAACGGACCGAAATACAGTTCCGGTTAGAATTCTTTTGGACTTTACCGTTCCGGTTAAAAATTAATGACTTCACCATTCCGGTAGAAATAACCTTTTAATTCCAGCTAAATATTTATCAGTAAAATGATTCTGCTTTTTCATCGGATTCAGTATTCGAGCAAATTTCAATTTACTGTAGGCTTTCGTTAAACAGAAACACAGTTAAGTTAGAGAAAACGGATTGACATCTCATCAGTTTACCTTTTTTTACCAGTCCAGCGCTATGCACGCAGACGGAGAATGTACTCCGTTGTACAAAGCTGAAGTTAATCTCAAGAAACGCCGCCAAACTAGTCATTTTCCAGTGTCACTAATTGAAATTTTTTCTCGCTAAGTGATGAGCAAATCAGTTTACTTATAAATGACCCGAATTTGGTTAACACAAAAATTGATCTCCTGAGATTGATATCACTGGTGTTGATAAAAATATATGCAGACTCTGCGATAATTTTCATTTGCTAGAAAAGCGACTCTTCATAACAGCTTTCCGTGACTTTATTGACTGTGAAATTGCAACACGAACTGAAAATGTCAAAACAACAATCGAAACTCTGTCAACTTCAACATCACAGTGCGAAAGATCATTCAGCACAATGAATGAAGTAATATCGAAGAAGAGGAATTCTCTCCTATTCTCTCAGGCAAGCGGGTTGATATTCGTAAGTAATTGACCCTCCATTTCAAGAGTTCCATCACCACTCTTATGTACATCTGTCAAGACAAAAAGTTGCCGCTCTCTAGAAGCTAAGTTCCCTTCGGATATCTTCGCTACAATTCGGAGACATACAACGTTACATGTTGTTTGACGACGTTGCTTGATATCTAAAGTTATAATTAAAGTGTTCTGTGTCTTACTACTGTAGCGTAATGGTAATGTTCCGGGCTAGTATTCGTGAGGTCGTTCGTTCGAACACAACATAGTGGTTTTTATTTTTTTGTTTTGTTTTTAAGAGGGAGAGAAATTATAATTGCTCCTGTCTCTTTTATTACTGTTTTAGTAATTAACATCAGGTTCATGAATGTATTATGCCATGACTCTATCATTATTTATTATGACATAATGGTTGCAAATGGAAAGAAAAAAAGAAAGAAAGAAAGAAAGAAAGAAAGAAAAAAAAAGAAAGATTTTATTCTCAACAAAATAAACTTAATAGTGCCTGCCTTAGAAAATTCAAACAATAAAAGTTGAAAAACAAAACAAAAAGCCACGATTCAAAATTTAGTACATCTTGCTCCTATCTCATTCACATCTTGCAGTCGAGTGGGCATGGAATCGACTAGTCTTTTCAATTAGCGACTGTTCTCAGCCACGGCATCCCAAGAAAACTGGACGAGCTCCCATAATCATCAGGATGCTTGGAGGGGGATTCAGCCAATTTCTCCGTATATGCTTCTTTACTTGTGCTCCCGTAGCTCAGTCAGAAAAACGTCGGAATTTAGATGTCAAAGTTTCAGGTTGAAATCCTCGTGACTCCGTTTCATTTTATTGTGTTTCAGAATAGTATAATGTAATGATATAAGAAAAAACAACTAACACTAGTATTATGCAACTGTATTCTTCCAAATCCAACATTAAATTTATATTATTTATATCGCTAAAGAACAATAACAACATAAATGACAACTTAAATAATATTTATATCGCTAAAGAAAGAAACAATATAAATGATAACTTGAATATTATTTATAACGCTAAAGAAACTTAACAGAAAACTTGATAACTTTAATATTATTTACATCACAAAAGAAGGATAACAGAATATAAATGATAATTTGAATATTACTTACATTGCTAAAGAACGGCAGCAGAATACAAATGATAACTTGAATATTTTTTATATGGCTAACGAACGATAACAAAATAAAGTGATAGGTTGAATATCATTTATAACTTTATTTATTTTTATTTTACTAGGTTATTTTACGACGCTTTATCAACATCTTAGGTTATTTAGCGTCTGAATGAGATGAAGGTGATAATGACGGTGAAATGAATCCGGGATACAGCACCGAAAGTTACCCAGCATTTGCTCATATTAGGTTGAGGGAAAACCCTGGGAAAAACCTCAACCAGGTAAATTGCCCCGACCGGAAATCGAACCCGGACCAACTGGTTTCGCGGCCAGACGTGCTAGCCGTTACTCTACAGGTGTGGACTCATTTATAACGCTAAAGAACGTTAACAAAATATAAATTATAGCTTGAATATTATTTTTAGCGCTAAAGAACGATAACAGAATACAAATGATAACTTAAATATTATTTATATCTCTAACGAACGATAACAGAATATGATTGATAAATTGAATACTATTTATATCGCTAAAGAACGCTGAAAATTAAAAATGAATTGCAAAATAATTTGAGAGAGATTAATTTCTAAAACACTTTTCCAATTCATGTGAAAAATCATTAATACGATGTGACACTCTTTCGACATCTAAATATTTCAGCTAAACATGTCTTCCTTTTATTTGAATATATTGTACTTGTGCGTCTGTACTGAATACGATGCAAATTACTACTGATCAGATATACCGACAATAATATTGACCACGTAGAGTCTAGAAAATTCTGATGCATACTGTCACTATTATTGATTCAATATTAGCCCACTGATCAGCATTACTGACCATGTAACGACAGCATTAAAAACGTTAATGCTTACTGTCACAATTATTGATTCAATTTTACTGATCAGCACTACTGACTATGTAGGGACAGCATAAAAAACACTCATGCTTACTGCCACTATCAATGACTCAGTATTGCTGATCAGTATTATTGACCGTGTAGGAACAGCATTAAACACTAATGCTTACTGTCACCATTATTGATTCAGTATTGCTGATCAGTATTACTGACAGTGTAAGGAAAGCATAAAACACTAATGCTTACTGTCACCATTATTGATTTAGTATTGCTGATCAGTATTACTGACCGTGTAAGGGCAGCATAAAACACTAATGCTTACTGTCACCATTATTGATTCAGTATTGATGATCAGTATTACTGACCGTGTAAGGACAGCATAAAATACTAATGCTTACTGTCAATATAACTGATTCAGTATTGCTGATCAGTATTACTGACAGTGTAAGGACAGCATAAAACACTAATGCTTACTGTCACCATTATTGATTCAGAATTGCTGATCAGTATTACTGATCGTGTAAGGAGAGCATAAAACACTCATGCTTACTGTCACTATAACTGATTCACTATTCCTGATCAGTATTATTGACAGTGTAAGGACAGCATAAAAAAACTAACGCTTACTGTCACTATAACTGATTCAGTATTGCTGATCAGTATTACTGACAGTGTAAGGACAGCATAAAACACTAATGCTTACTGTCACCATTATTGATTCAGTATTGCTGATCAGTATCACTGACCGTGTAAGGACACCATAAAACACTAATGCTTACTGTCACCATTATTGATTCAGAATTGTTGATCAGTATTACTGGCCGTGTAAGAACAGCATAAAACACTAATGCTTACTGTCACCATTATTGATTCAGTATTACTGACCGTGTAAGGACAGCATAAATCACGCATTCTTACTGTCACGATTATTGATTCAGTATTGCTGATCAGTATTACTGATCGTGTAAGGACAGCATAAACACTAATGCTTACTGTCACCATTATTGATTCAGTATTGCTGATCAGTATTACTGACAGTGTAAGGACAGCATAAAACACTAATGCTTACTGTCACCATTATTGATTCAGTATTGCTGATCAGTATTACTGACCTGTAAGGACAGCATAAAAAAATAATGCTTACTGTCACCAATTTTGATTCAGTATTGCTGATCAGTATTACTGACCGAGTAAGGACATGATAAAACATTAATACTGTCAATAATATTGATTCAGTATTGCTGATCAGTATTACTGACCGTGTAAGGACATCATAAAACACTAATGCTTACTGTCACCACTATTGATTCAGTATTGCTGATCAGTATTACTGACCTGTAAGGACAGCATAAAACACTAATGCTTACTGTCACTATTATTGATTCAGTATTGCTGATCAGCATTACTGACCGTGTAAGGACAGGATAAAACACTAATACTGTCACTATTATTGATTCAGCATTGCTCAACATTATTACTGACCATATAAGGAAAGCATAAAACACTAATGCTTACTGTCACTATAACTGATTCAGTATTGCTGATCAGTATTACTGACAGTGTAAGGGCAGCATAAAACACTCATGCTTACTGTCACTATAACTGATTCAGTATTGCTGATCAGTATTACTGACCGTGTCAGGACAGCATAAAACACTAATGCTTACTGTCACTACAACTGATTCAGTATTCCTGACCAGTATTACTGACCGTGTAAGGACAGCATATAACACTAATGCTTACTGTCACTATAACTGATTCAGTATTACTGACAGTTTAAGGACAGCATAAAACACTGATGCTTACTGTCACTATTATTGATTCAGTATTGCTGATCAGTATTACTGGCCGTGTAAGGACAGCATAAAACACTAATGCTTACTGTCACCATTATTGATTCAGTATTGCTGATCAGTATTACTGACCGTGTAAGGACAGAATAAAACACTAATGCTTACAGTCACTATAACATATTCAGTATTGCTTATCAGTATTACTGACCGTGTAAGGACAGCATAAAACACTGATGCTTACTGTCACTATTTTTCATTCAGTATTGCTAATCAGTGATTAGTATTACTGACCATGTAAGGACAGCATAAAACACTAATGCTTACTGTCACTATTATTGATTCAGTATTGCTGATCAGTATTACTGACCGTGTAAGGACAGCATTAAACACTAATGCTTACTGTCACCATTACTGATTCAGTATTGCTGATCAGTATTACTGACAGTGTAAGGACAGGATAAAACACTAATGCTTACTGTCACCATAATTGATTCAGTATTGCTGATCAGTATTACTGACCGTGTAAGGACAGAATAAAACACTAATGCTTATTGTCACCATTATTAATTCAGTATTGCTGATCAGTATTACTGACAGTGTAAGGACAGCATAAAAGACTAATGCTTACTCTCACCATTATTGATTCCGTATAGCTGATCAGTATTACTGACCATGTAAGGACAGGATAAAACACTAATACTGTCACAATTATTGATTCAGTATTGCTGATAAGTATTACTGACTGTGTAAGGACAGCATAAAACACTAATGCTTACTGTCACTATAACTGATTCAGTATTGCTGATCAGCATTACTGACCGTGTAAGGAAAGCATAAAACACTAATGCCAGCATAAAACACTAATGCTTACTGTGACTATTATTGATTCAGTATTGCTAATCAGTATTACTGACCGTGTAAGGACAGGATAAAACACTAATACTGTCACTATTATTGATTCAGTATTGCTGATCAGTATTACTGACCGTGTAAGGACAGCATAAAACCCTAATGCTTACTGTCACCATTATTGATTCCGTATTGTTGATCAGTATTACTGACCGTGTAAGGACAGCATAAACACTAATGCTTACTGAGACCATAATTGATTCAGTATTGCTGATCTGTATTACTGACCGTGTAAGGACAGCATAAAACACTAATGCTTACTGTCACAATTATTGATTCAGTATTGCTGATCAGTATTACTGACCGTGTAAGGACAGCATAAAACACTAATGCTTACTGTCATTAAAACTGATTCAGTATTGCTTATCGGTATTACTGACCGTGTAAGGACAGCATAAAACACTGATTCTTACTGTCAGTATTATTGATGCAATATTGCTGATCAGTGATTAGTACTACTGACCATGTAAGGATAGCATAAAACACTTATATTTACTGTCACTATTATTGATTCAGTATTTGCTGATCAGTATTACTGATCGTGTAAGGACTGTATAAGACACTAATGCTTACCGTCAACATTATTGATTCAGTATTGCTGATCAGTGTTACTGACCGTGTAAGGACAGCATAAAACACTAATGTTTAATGTGACTATTATTGATTCAGTATTGCTGATCAGTATTACTGATCGTGTAAGGACAGCATAAACACTAATGCTTACTGTCACCATTATTGATTCAGTATTGCTGATCAGTATTACTGACCGTGTAAGCACAGCATAAAGCACTAATGCTTACTGTGACTATTATTGATTCTATATTGCTGATCAGTATTACTGACCGTGTAAGGACAGCATAAAAGACTAATGCTTACTGTCACCATAATTGATTCAGTATTGCTGATCAGTATTACTGACCGTGGAAGGACAGCATAAAACACTAATGCTTACTGTCACCATTATTGATTCAGTATTGCTGTAAAGTATTACTGACCGTATAAGGACAGCATAAAACACTAATGCTTACTGTCACCATAATTGATTCAGTATTGCTGATCAGTATTACTGACCGTGGAAGGACAGCATAAAACACTAATGCTTACTGTCACCATTATTGATTCAGTATTGCTGTAAAGTATTACTGACCGTATAAGGACAGCATAAAACACTAATGCTTACTGTCACTGTAACTGATTCAGTATTGCTGTAACGTATTACTGACCGTGTAAGGACAGCATAAAACACTGATGCTGACTTTCACTATTTTTGATTCAGTATTACTGACCATGTAAGAACAGCATAAATCACTTACGTTTACTGTCACTATTATTGATTCAGTATTGCTGATCACTATTACTGACCGTGTAAGGACAGCATAAAACACTAATGCTTACTGTCACCATTATTGATGCAGTATTGCTGATCAGTATTATTGACCGTGTAAGGACAGCATAAAACAGTGATGCTTACTGCTGTTACTATTATTTATTCACTATTACTGACTGTTTAAGAACAGCATAAAACATTGATGCTTACTGTCACTATTATTGATTCAGTATTGCTGATCTCTATTACTGACTGTGTAAAGACAGCATAAAATTTTGATACTTACTGTCACTATTATTGGTTCAGTAGTGCTGATCAGTATTACTAACCGTGCTATGACAGCATAAAACACTGATGCTTACTGTCACTATTATTGATACAGTATTGCTGATCAGTATGACTAACCATGCTATGACAGCATCAAACACTGATGCTTACTGTCACTATTATTGATTCAGTATTGCTGATCAGTATTACTAACCGTGCTATGACAGCATAACACTGATGCTTACTGTCACTATTATTGAGTCATTATTACACACTTTGGAATTACCAGGCATTCGTCTTACATTGTTCGGGAAAGTCTTTAAAATATCCAGCCTTGTAACAGGATCAAGCATAATTCACACATGCGGCTGAACGCACCCTCACTTCACCATCACTGATGATGGGGATGCAATCCCCGAAATATATCTGACTTTAATAATAAAATTAAAGAAGCTCGACAAGTACACGTGTTCATACAACTGTTGTATTGTTTATCATATTTTACTGCATTTTATGAACTTTAATTAACACTGTTGAATATTGACCTAATTGTGTTTTTTTTTTTTTTGTCAAAATAAATATTATCCAACGCCTTGAAAACGGCAGAAATGTAGAGTATATTGCTAGAGGGTTTAAGGTAATATTTATTTTTTATTTATTTACTAATTTACCGATTTACCTATTTACCAATTTATTAATTTATTTATTTACCAATTTACTTATTTATTTACTTTGTTATTTGCTTACTCAGTTGTTAGTTACTTATTTACTTAATGATTTACTTACTTATTTCCTTACTTCTTTACTTACGTTTTTACTTACTTCTTTACTTACTTTTTTACTTAATTCCCCATTTATTTATTTATTTATTTATTTATTTGTCCGTCCGTCTGTCTAGCTATCTGCTTATTTACTGATTTACTTCATCACTCACTCAATGCTAAAACTGAACAGGAAGAGAAAAAGAAATTGGCTGGGCCACTGGCTAAAAAGAAACTGTATACTGAAGGATGCACTGGAAGGAATGGTGAACGGAAGGAAATCTCGTAGCAGAAGAAGATATTAGATGATAGACATTAAGATACACGGATCATTTACGGACTAAGAGGAAGGCAGAAAATAGGAAAAATTGGAGAGTGCTGTGATTGCAGTGAAAGACCTGCCTGCTCTTGAACAGAACGCTATGAATACAAGAACTAAAATTATTTTAATAACAGATTCTTCGATCTCGAAAGTTTTCCAAACGCTGAATAACCCCATGCCATAACTTTGACAAGAAAATTAATTAGTTCTTTTGAAGTTATAGCTGGCCTGCATAATTATAGTCTACTGCTTAGAATAGTGTTTTAATCGCAAATATTATGTATGTTGCTTTCAAATAATAAATTTTATAAGATGAAAGACAGTACAACTCTATAAATGTTTCGTGACAAATTATCATGTAATTCAACCGCTTGCAAAACAGCGTGAGAGTAAAAATAGCATGAACTGTCACGGGTTGATGTACTCAGGTTGATAAGACAATAATGTACCCAAATTTATGAGCATATCGACTCTTAATTTAATGTATAACACTACAGGCTTAGTCTCTTACAGGTTGTGGGTTGTGTATGCAGATAAAAATGATATAATTCGACATTTATCTATGTCACATATGAAAAAGTTTCTTCACATTATCGGTACCGGTACCTATAAATTAGGGTAATGACTTAAGAATTCTATAAAAATAGATGTCGCAAAGACACCAGAACATGGTTACCATCCGTTATACCCACCTCGAGACACTACGAGACTGGTAAGTTGGGTGAGGTAAAATGAAGGGAAGATTAGCGGGAAAAGGGATTACCTGCTTTAGGGTAATTCTGTGGTGTTTGGGTAAAGGGAGATAAGTCATAAAAATGAGTTCGGAGATAAATGAAAATTAAACTTGGAACCTTTATTACAAATAATTTTCTACACAAATAAAACACATCAACTGCTTGTATTCTTTGACTTTTACACATCGACTTGTATAATTTAACTTGTGTGTTCATCTGAGGAACAAAATTCCACCTGGACAAAAAAATGACTTATACCCCTTTACCCGAACACCACAGAATTTTCCTCTCTCTTTCCATTCCCTTCCCCTTAACTCTTCCTTTCCTCTCTCGATTTTTCTCCCCTATTTTTCCCCCGTCTGTCTCTAACCACTAGCTTTCTGTACTTCACTGTTCTTGTGTTAACTGTAGTCCTAATACTTCGTAACTACATCCACGGTACTTTGAACAGATTGTAAGTATGCTTCACGAAGTACACTTAGAAGCAACACAAGTGCAACTAATAGTAACCTACAATCAAGACGCCTAAGTGTCATACTGTGCTCCAACCACGAGAAAGTCTCTGCTGGATGAGACGAAGGAGGGTAATGCTGTGAATGAATGTTGATGTTATAAGATGTCATAAGGTCACACACGTGGATACTCTTATCTCTATTGGCTAGCTCTCACAGCACAAACCATAACATTGATATAAACATATTGATACTACCATAGTTACAAAATTAGATCACAGTTAATCTCCTGGCCTTGTAATCTCTTCATACAGCAGGGGCGTATTTTGCGGACTACCGGGGCTACCGGCGGTAGCCCAAGGAAATTACAAAAGAAAAAGTTTATAATATAACATAATGTAATAATTTTGTATTACCGTATTAGTTTTACCACAGTAATTAAAATTAAAGTAATTGTTAGATTTATATGCGCTCTCTGCTCTCGAAAAGAAACAAGTTGTCAAGGCGGCATCACTGGAGAAACCGCTGCTACGAAGGGTAGCCTGTGACTGTTCCGCTCACGTCGCACAACTGCCCGTCCCCCCGCTCTCTTCTGTTTCCATCGTGCAGTGTAGGCGGGTGAGTTGCCGCTCTCGTGATCGGTTTCTTGGAAGGCGCGAAGCAACAATACGCTTAGTACGCTAGCTCATTAATGTGATTGTGTTCTTGCAGTGCAGTATTTTAAATTTGTGATTTGTTCGAGTGTCTAAGAGTTATATTAATTTGAATTATTAAGTTTTTAATTTCCCAATTAAGTGATATTGTGAAAAATATGGCAGAACAAGTTTCTGGAGAGGTTTGTGTTGAAAATGACTGTGTAATAGAAGGTTTATTAAAAGTGCCTTTTAACCGTCGTATATACAACGAAAAAGTTGAAATTGTGAAAATGGAAAGACCAACTCCTGAGTTAAATTTGTCATTGGACTTAAAAGAAAAACAGCGTGAGTACACACGCCATTTCACTTCAACATCATATGGTAAGTGGAATTGGTTGTGTGGTAGTTCTAAACTGTCTAAACTATTTTGCTGGCCATGTTTGTTATTTAGCCGCGAAACTGATGTGTGGTCAAAAGAGGGGTTTTCTAATATGAACTCCCTTCGAACGGCAGTCCTAAAACACGACAAATCAAAAGCTCATATTTGTAGTAGCATGAACTTTGCAAACTTTGGGAAGACAAGAATTGATTTACAGCTAGATAAGCAAAAAGCTCTACACATCAACCAACACAATGCTCTTGTGAAAAAAAATCGGGAGATTTTACTGCGTCTTATTAACGCAGTCTGCTTTCTAGGAAAACAAGAATTGGCTTTTCGGGGTCATAATGAAAGTGTGGAATCAGACAATAGAGGAAATCATATTGAATATTTACGTTCCTTAAGTAAATTTGACCATTTACTGGCCAGTCATCTTGAGAGTTCAACAGTATTCCGTGGTACTTCTCCCGCAATTCAGAATGACTTAATATTTGCTATAAGTGGGGTTATGATAAAGAACATAAAATCTGAAATAGAAGAAGCACCTTTTGTGGCCATTGTTGTTGATGAAACAAGTGACTGCTCTAATCAGAGTCAATTGTCCACTGTTTTAAGATACATCGACAGTACTGCCAATGTTCAAGAACGGTTTATAGGATTCACAAATATCAGTTCGGGCAAAACTGCTGCTGCTTTGTTTCAGCATGTGGAAGGTGTTATAGCAGAATACAATGTCGGCAATAAGTTAATTGCACAGACATACGATGGTGCTTCAGTTATGGCGGGAAATATTAATGGCTTGAAAACAAAAGTTCAAGAAAAGTATCCTCAAGCACTATTTGTCCATTGTTACAGCCATGTTCTCAATTTAGTTTTGCAACAAACTACTTCATCCATTCCAGAATGCTGCATTTTTTTCAAAACACTGTCGGGTTTAGCTGCATTTTTCTCATCATCTCCTAAAAGATCAGAAAAACTCAAGGAATTTATGAAAAAGAAACTCCCAAAAGTAGCACCAACTAGATGGAATTTTACATCTCGGCTTGTAAATACAGTAAAGGAATACTGAGAACAACTGACTGCTTTCTTTGAAAATATCATTTGTAATGACTCTGAAGAAAACTGGGATGATGATGTAATTGTGCAGGCTCAAGGATATTTGTATTTATTCACACAGTTTCAGAATATATTTCTTCTTGAAGTCTATGCTAGAGTGTTCGCACATACAGATGTGCTCTACAATATTCTTCAGACAAAAAGTCTAGACATAGCATACTGCTTGCAAGAGGTATCAAAGTTAAAAAATACTATATCCGAGTTCAGACGTAGTGGGTTTCCGTCCATATGGAGTAATATGGAAAATGAAAATTCTTCAGACAATACAATGGAACCACCATTAAAGCGAAGAAAAGGAGATGATGAATTGAAATACAGGCAGCTGTACTACAGCATACTAGATCGTATGCACACGGAAATTACTGACAGATTTTCTGATTATGGGAAGCTTCAGTTCACACATCTTCTAGATTCTCAAAAATTTTCTGCTCATAGAGAAAACTTCCCGAATGAGGCACTACACAAATTATTTCAGTCCTATAACAGTCACTTTAATCAAGTACGTTTGAAAAATGAATTAAGTGTAATATATTCAGCAGAAGTCTTTGATTTTTCGAACAAACCTATCCATGAAATATTATCTACCATATATGAAAACCAGCTGAACCAAGTTATTCCTGAAGTCCTTAAATTGGCAACATTAATTGTGACAATACCAGCTACGTCAGCATCGGTAGAAAGAACATTTTCTGCGTTGAAGAGAATAAAATCCTACTGTAGATCAACTCATACACAAGAACGTTTATCCGGCTTGGCATTGATGTCCATTGAAAAGTCATTTCTACAGAAACTTCGCAAGCGGCCCGACTGTAATTTCAATGACGAAGTAATCAAAGTATTTTCGTCCCAATCAAGACGTCTGGAATTCGCATAAATATGTAAGGAATTTTATTATAGGGTTTTTAAAGTATATTTTGTGTAATAATAGGGTCAGTAGTAGCCCAGACCCTTAAACCAGTATACGCCACTGTCATAAAGGAAATAACATATGCAGGAGAGCGCATGGTTTTTAAACTGGCGTTATAACGGCAATATTATTTATCTACTTCGTTCCAATAGATGAGGCAGTAGTAAGCACATTCCTTTCACGGTTGATCTCCTGGTTGGAGAACAGTACATAGGTTTTTTTCTAAAATATATAATTGTAATTAAAATTGAATTAGAAAAAATTGGACAAGCACTTCAGACGCGTCTAACCTTGTATTTAGAAAGTAATATGGTATGAAAAAATATTTTGACACTATTGTTGTGAGAGGTATGACTTCATCGAGCACATTTTAAATGACGCGGAATAGTTTTTTTTTCTACGATAGTGCGTAAAGTTGCATGTTATCAGTGCATGAATTGAGCCTTTAAAACATCATTGCGTAAAAAATTAAATAATCACTTTACGCATTGCCAAAGAAAATGCAATATTCCAGGGGCCTATGCAGGGGGAGTTCACCTTGAATTTAAAAAGAAATTACATATTTAGATTTGAGTATTCTTTTTATCCATAATAGTTCTCCATTCTGCAATTTTTCACAATCGGAATAATAAAATCTACATCGACATATGGCATAGTCCTCCTACCATTCAATATATTCATCATATCAGTTTCATTCAACATCCTTCGTAAGTTCCATGTTCCATTATTGAGTTTAATAATTAAATTCATTTCAATTTATTTTATTGTTTCCATGGATTTTTCTGTTACATAAAGTGCCTTACCTGTTGACTAAATATATATATATATATATATATATATATATATATATATATATATATATATATAGTCAACAGTTATTACACAAAATTAAACACAAGTTAAAACTGTTAAAAATTGATGGATGTCAAAAATTTGCGTTTCAAAGATTTTATAAGGATATTCATGAATATGGCCTATTAAAACATGATTTAATATTAATAAATATACCGTAAAATAATAACATAATAATAACAACAATATTATTATTTGTATTATTAATATTAATAATACTTACTTACTGGCTTTTAAGGAACCCGGAGGTTCATTGCAGCCCTCACATAAGCTCGCCATCGGTTCCTATCCTGTTCAAGATTAATCCAGTCTCTACCATCATATCCCACCTCCCTCAAATCCATTTTAATATTATCCTCCCATCTACGTTTCGGCCTCCTCAAAGGTCTTTTTCCCTCCTGCCTCCCAACTAACACTCTATATGCATTTCTGGATTCGCCCATACGTGCTACATGCCCTGCCCATCTCAAACGTCTGGATTTAATATTCCTAATTATGTCAGGTGAAGGATACTATGCGTGCAGTTCTGTGTTGTGTAACTTTCTTCATTCTCATGTTAACTTCACCCATATTAATAATACACAAAATTTAAAATACCGATAATGTAAATTATAATTCATTTTAATAACGACCCTTTTGAAAAAACTCTGCGTACACCTCGCTAATATTAAATGTTACACAACTTAATTCTATAAGGAATTAATGCATTACTTCTATCTTTCAAGACGTAAATATTACACGTTAACACAAATAAGTAACAAATTTAACATTCATATTTACTTTTAGCCCTTATTATCCTAAAGTTACATCTGTAATACTCATTGCAACAAAATGTAACTTTCAACTTTTCCAAACTGCTTTATTGATTATATGGCCGGTTTAGACGGCCATGAAATCGTGATCATGAACATTACAGTCTGTAATTCCATGCATACTTATTTCTTAATGGTTCTGTGTTTAGATGGCCGTGAAATCGTGATCTTATAAGCTCTCCAACTTGAAGTATTTATTTAGTGTAAATTTGGGCTGTTGCAAAAAAAAAAAACATTGTATGATACACATTCGTATAGTTATCTTCTTGGCCTTCGTGTGTGTGTGAAACTCGGTAGGCTATCGTTTCGATTCAGAAATTTACACTCGTGCCAAAAAGAGAACATTTACGAACTTGTACCATAAATAACTATTACCTGGAAGAGCACTCCTCTGATGGCTATGCAATTTGTTTTGTACACAAGCACTACATGGTTATGATTAATATGATAGCAACTTAATTGTCAATACATTTTGTTAGTCCTTGTGTTATGAAATGAGTTTTATTGTATAGAAAATGAGAAAATTGAGATGACAAATTTTGGTAACAGAAAACGTACACAAGAGGTAGGCCGTTGCACCCTTTTAACGAAACTCATACAAATCGACCACCTATTTGTCAGTCAGCTTTAAGTATAATAAATCTCAATTCCCTCATTTTCTGTTAAGAACGTCTTGTTTATGTAAATTTTGTCAATAAAACTGCTTTCATAACAATAATGATTTAATAAAATAAAATACCAAACGAATCCATGGGATATAATATCCATAGGCAAGTTTAACATCGTACAATTTCAAAATGAGGATGAATTCGAAAAAATTGAAAATATTGTATCAACATCTTTGCACCAAAGCAGGTTCTCTATCACATTGCAACTTACGTTACAGAAGAACTATGATCGCTGCAAGCGATCTGTCAAACGAGCGAGAAATTTTTCTTCACATATGTAACAGACGTAAGGAGAGCTACAAAAGGGATAAGTACTAAACCTGAAGGAGTTGACTTTATCAGCATTGTTCTACTGCGTGGTATCATAGACGTAATATTCCCAACTGTGACACACATCTTTAATGCCTCACTCATTATCTCGACTTATCCGACCCAAAATTCTTCAAACTCGAACGATTATCTGCTCAACCCGCCAAACCCTTTGGAACACATTTATCACAAGCAATTGGAGTTCTTGAACAAACTGGACATAGCACAAATACAACATTACTTAAAGTTACGGAAGATATAGGGGAATGTCGGGTAGGGCCGGACGGCGGGTGTGTCCGGACACTTACAGTTTTCGTAAATGCCGTAAGATAGAAGCATGTTCTTGAGTGCGTTTAGAAGCCTCCGTCCAGAGTACTGAATACACATCAGTGTGTAGCTCTACCTCCTGGTGTTAAGTGTGTACGTCATTGTCCGTGATTTCCATTGTGTCTGCTCTCCGCCTCAGTATTATTCAAGACATCACTACTTTGAAATAAGGTAAGTGAAGTGCATCTGCCAACTACTGTTGTGTTTATAGAAGTGTTAGGGAACTAATTATAGAAGTGCGCTTTAAAATTCAAGTAACTTTAGAAATGGCGGGAATTCTTTCGTTGGCGTGTGTATCGGGTAAGACCGGACAGTGCTTTGTCGGGTAGCACCGGACACATAAATAAAATGCTTTTCTGTGTTACACAGCTCACTGTTGGAGGAGATAATGCCGAAATCTGAAGAAAAACATAATAAAAAGTGATGTTGGACCGAAGAAAATATGAAGCATGCCATGAATGATGTACTAATGGGAAAAATTAGTATTAGAGAAGCAGTTAGGGTGTATGACGTTCCAAAAAGTTCTCTGCATGACAGAATTAATAAAATAAAGAAAGGGAAGGAAACTAATGTACCGCCTAAATTAGGCAGATTTGAACTTACTTTCTCCGAAATATATGAAGAGGAACTATTAGCCCATATCAGACAGCTCGACAGCATGTTTATGCCACTAAGCAAGAAGGAATTCTTGAAATTGGCATATGATCTAGATTGCCACACAGGTTTAACAAGACAAAGAAACTTGCCGGCAAAGACTTTTATTATGGATTGCTGAAAAGGCATCCTGAAATAGCATTAAGAGTACCTGAATCCACTAGTATGATGAGAGCAGTGGGTTTTAACAAGCCCCAAGTAGACCTGTTCTTCAGCAAGCTTGTGGAATTGATGGAGAAACATTCATTTCCCCCTTCACGGATATTCAATGCGGATGAAACTAGTGTTTCTTCAGTGCATGATAACTGTAAAGTGATGTCCGTGAAAGGAAAAAGGCAAGCGAAGGTGTAGCTCAGCCAAACGGGTGGATGAATGGTGACATATTTCTTGGATGGCTGAAACACTTTGTAAAGCACGTGCGTCCAAGTAAAGATAGCCCTGTGATGAAGAAAATGAGAAAATGGATGAAGTGGTTTTCACAAAACCACATGTCGAAGAAAATCAATCTTCAGTCAGCACTCCGTGCAATGATTCTGCGTCAATTGCGCCTCTCTTGAAGAAACTGTCCCCAATCCCTGATGCAAGCAAACGAAGACTTGCTACGAGAAAACGAAAGGCAGAGAAGAGTCAAATTCTGACTGGAACCCCCTACAAATAGTCGCTGGAAAAGAAACAGGTTCAAAAGAACAAAAAGGATGAGAAAAAATGCCGTAAATGCGCAAAAACTCTAAATTTGGATCAATCTTCAACATCAGTTCAGGCTGCTGCTTCCAGTGTGACTTGTTGCATATTGTGTGGTGAGAGTTTTGAAGAAGACTGGATTCAGTGTGAAAAGTGCAAGGGTTGGGCGCATGAAAAGTGTGCAGATTTAGAAAATGCGACCTTTTATTATGAGTGTGGCAAGTGTATGCAAGTGCAATAACTCTTTCTTTTCAATTCATACCATCTGTTGTACTTTTTTTTTAAACTTTTTGACTGTCCGGTACAACCCGCCAATATCCGAATCACTAGGCAAAATGTATATTTATAAATAGGCCTTTCCTCAGATTATTAATGTCTATTCATCAATAACAGTACACGTATATTGTTTTATGATTCTTGAATAGTGTTATTAAAGATTTTGTTCTTTTCGTTAACATAAAACCAAGTCAATATAAAAGAAAAACCTTAAGTGTCCGGACCTACCCGACTCTCCCCTACGGGAAGCCTCTTACAAACAAAATTTGACCATTTTGACACTTCTTGACTTCAGCTTGACTTATGTTCTGCACGGTGACATGCCGTTTCTTTGGGTTGTCACAACGCATTTTGGGCAGAATATTGTCAAAAATTAACATTTCCAGACTTATAAGATTCAGGTAGTTCAAGAACTGAAATCTTGTCCTTGTGGTTTCAACAAACTTACTTTCTCCGCACAAACAGTTCTCCGTAACAGTGAATGAAAATTAAAGTTTACTGAAAAATCTTCAGATAACAGATTAGGAGAACTTTCATCGGAATGGCTGCGTGAATAAATACAATTTTAGATATTGGTCTAGGGATAAAGCCTCACCATTTATATCAACTTCCATTGCACAGTGTTAAAGAGACGTGTGGTGTGCGGTGTCTACGAAAATAAACATTGGACATTTTTTAGGATAACAATGAACACACCGTTACTGTGAATTCGAATCGATACGTTAACAACGTTCAGATCTATGGCCAATGAACTGGAGAGATTCCCAGTGAATGAGTTAACTTTGTTGAAGCATCGGCTCATACTGTAAGAAAATCGATCGCCGCTGTACGGGAGTTGTATGAAAAAACAGCATTGCAGGAATTATGATATTCTTTGGCCAGCGAGATCCACATATGTTTGTGTCGTATGATTTCTCTTATGGAGATTTGTGAAAATCTGTGTTTTTGCACGTCGGCGGCGTCCTAACGGCATTAAATAGCTGAAGATATTTCCTTCATCTCCATTGAGATTTTGCAATAGGTTATGGGGAATCTCTGTTCATGAATGCAGGTACGCGTACATAGATAAGGTGGCAACCTATGTAATATTCAAAAAATGATTTTGTCGTCAGGTATGTGATAAATGGCACAGTCATATCACTCCAAAAATCATGGTCTTATGAATGTTTGATGTATCTGAAGAAATATTACACGGTTATTAAAACTTCTATTACCTCGTATCACCTTGTATTAGATTTAAATTTACACAAATTTGATAAATATCTTATTCTTTGCAGGAAATGTTAAACGCAGAGGAGTACTACAGGGAAAAACATCTCACAAAAAGAGATGCCGAACAAAACGTATCTGAATACATGCACTTGATGACATGGAAATCTGGCGAGCGGATACTGGATCTGGGATGTGGTCCAGGGACGAACACTGTGGAAGTTCTGCTACCTCGCCTACCAGATAACTTCGAGATTCTGGTGGGAGCAGACATATCGCAGCCCATGATGCAGATTGCCTCCAGCAAGTACAAGCATCCCAAACTCAAGTTCTTACACCTGGATCTCAGCAAGGACATACCAGCTGATTCACAATTCAGGACCCCAGGTTTCAATAAGATATTCAGCTTCTACGTCCTGCATTGGATTCATGACCAGAGGTTAGAGAACACGATCATTTTTCTCTCACAGCAAAAACGTGTGTAGCTTTTCATACAACATTTCAATAATTCTGTATAACGTAAAATAAGAAAAGCACCCTCGCCTGTCTCAGAATTTTATATTCACATACAGTGAAACCTGCCTTTACGGTCACTTCATTTAAACGGCCACCTGGCCAAAAGGCCAATTTTGTCTGGAACCAATTGGATTTTCCATAAGATCAATACAAATTCTCTGTTTATTTAGCGGCCACCTCATGCGCCGGCCAGCGGCCAGGATCTATTTGGATTGGATCCTGACTGTAACGGTCACTGTCCAACAAAAAATCTTTTCACGGATACTGTCTGACCTATTTTTTCGATGGTTAGATTTCAGGAAGCAATACCTAAGTGTACAACAGTACACCCTCCATATCTTGGGGTTAGTTGGTTACTGTTTTATGACTCTTTTGTCGCTTTCCACTCCGACCCTGCACAGCTATAAATTCTTACTCGTTTTTTAAGGACTGAAACACGGACATTTTCTATCGAAAATGTCACAGTATGTTTTAGGTAGTTAACCATTCGAATTTTTTCTTAATTTTCTTCTCCTCATTCTATCTTTCTCTATATGGATCAGCTTTTACGAATTTTTCTTTTTCTCATTCACTTGATTCAGAGGAACTGTGAAGTTAGTTTGAGAGAGAAATCATGTCTAACAATAAATTTAGAGTGGTGTTAAGTTTAGAGGTGAGACGAAAGAGATTGAAGAAAGTGAGAAGGGAACATCTGCGAGAAAAATTGCAGAAATATTCAAATGTGGAAGGACACAAATAAACGGTATAATTAAGAATAAAGATGAAATATTAGGAGAATGGGAGGAAGAGAGAATCTGTGTTTAGTAATGTGAATGATTTCGTTTACGAATGGTTCAAGTGTGCGAGGGCGAAGAAATTGCAGTAAGTGGGCCTATGATTCAAGAGAAAGCTCTTGAAATTGCCAAAGAACTCAATGTAAGAAATTTTGTTGCTAGTAATGGGGGGGTTAGAGTGCTTTAGAAAACGGCATAACATTGCATTTCGTTCTGTGTCTGGTGAAGGAGGTGACATTGCAACCAATGTTATTGAAGAATGGAAAAAATAGACTGCCTTCAATTCTTGCGGAATATCAACTCAGAGACATTTACAATGTTGACGAAACAGGTTTTTCTTCAGGGCCCTATCTAACAAAACTTAAGTTTTAAGAAAAAAGAATGTAACGGGGGGAAGTTGGCAAAAGACAGAATAACTCTGCTCTTTTGTTTTAATGCTGCAGGAGAAAAAGAACCATTCTTAATGATAGGGAAATCATTAAAACCGAGATGTTTGAAAAATGCTGACATGGGCTTATTGGAGGTGAAGTGGACTGCCAACAATAAAGCTTGGATGACATCATCATTGTTTGAGAATTAGCTATGCGATTTCAATTCTAAGATTAAACGACAAAATCGCAATGTGATCCGTGAAATTGGTGTTTCTTCCCCCAAATACATCACACCTCCATTCCCTTGATCAAGGTATTATCCAGTCATTTAAATTGAGGTACCGCAAGCGAGTTTTGAAAAGGCTAGTTGCAAGAATGGAAGAGGCTGACAATAATATGCATGATTGCTGTACGCGCACAGTCCTAAAAAGTCAGTGAAATTCAGTATTTTCATGCTCATTCATAAAAAACCGTAACCTTAATCCAGCGGCCACCTGATAAAACGGCCATTTTACAAGGTAACTTCAGATGACCGCTTTAGACAGCTTTCACTGTATTTAAACTGGTTCCCATGCAATAATCATATTGTTAATGGCGCTATATTTCAAGATATTCTAATGTAAGAACTAATGTATAGTTACTGAAAGAAGGATTGGGCCGTTGGGATATTCCATTTCTCAGATATAAGGCAATGCAAATGATCGGAGAACCCAGAGCACAAGTACTGTCCGTTACTCAGGAGAAGACGAGCGGAAAGAATTAAAAACATCGCTCAGATAAGCATTCCAGTAGCCAGGTTATTACTCGTGCAGGAAACATGAGTAACAATGCGTATGGAAATTAAAGCTAAATTGAACAGAAGGAGACCTAATGTTTCCGCTTACTGCAGTACAAATATTGCATGTGTTGTCGTACGTTATCTGTTCACATCCCTTCCTCCTCAGTCCGCTCTCGTCTTCTCCTGAGTCACCGACAGTATACAAGACAACACCTAATTTAGTTGCGGTATTTAATTTCACTTCACCTGGTATGTTATTGCTACTCGTTTCGAAACTCACTTGGAAAACTGAGAGAAAATGTTAATTAGATGTAAATAATAGTTAATATTATAGAAATTTATTCTTATTAAATGTGAAAGTATTTGTGTTATGAGTTTCAAAATCATACAGCTACAGAGATGGGAATTTTTTAATACGTTAGCTCTTAAGTATTATAACTAAGATACTAAAATTGTTGTTGAATTGTGAAATTAAGCGTTGTTGAATCGTTGAATACTTGACGTTAGTCAACCTGTCTTAAACTTGGTTGATGAAAGTGATCTTTGATTTCTGTTCAGGAGTCCCTGCTTCCTGTCTGTTTTCAGGCAAGCTGTAACTAATATATACAACATGCTGCGACCTGGGGGAGAAGCTTTAATTAGTGTCTTGACAAAATCTGACATATTAGCTGCACTCATTAATCAAGGCCAAAAAAATGAATGGCAGCCTTATGTAAAGGTGAGAATCGCTTTTAATAGTACGTCTATAATCCTGCATCACTATAAAGCTCAAGAAATCTAATGCCCGTTGCTCAAGGTCAAATTTTTCGTTAAATTTATTCTTCAAGAAATGTAATTCACTTGAACTGTATCAAATACCTGTTGCTCACGGTCAAATTTAATTAAAACCGAGTTCGGTTAAACGTTGAACACAACTTTTCCCAAACAGAGCAGGTTCTATTTTCGTCAAATATTGGATGAAACAAATCAGTGAAGCGGTTGTGCGGAAACAGCGCTATCTAGTGTGCAGATTGTGAAGTTCAAACATAATCATTAAACATAGCAGGTTTTATGTGTAACCAACGAGCTAGCTTACTTCTAGCTCAATGGGTGGAAAAAAGAATTGTGAGTGTTTTGCTAGACGAATGATAATCACAGATTTTAATCAAGAAATATAAAAAAGTTCAGTATACGAACACCTCACTGACAAACAATATCTTAAAATACTAAAAGAGAAAAAATTTGTCAGTTTGTCGAATGCGCATCTTCAAACTTATGTCATACTTAACCTCTGACAATACACCTCTGCAATTCAGTGCCAATAATTTATTTTGTGTGCACAAGGTTAGAATTTTGGAGGAAGAGGGAAAAGAAGCTAACCGGATTCTGAAATTCATCAGAGAAAACAGTACAAAATATTACCCATAAATAGCTGGGCAACCAGATTCAAGTGTCATAATTCACTGCATACATGGAAATAGTGTTTTGAGAGAAATTTGATGAAAAATTTGACCGTGAGGAAGAAACTAATTTTATACAATATTTATACAATTTTCATGACATTTATTGTACAATAAATTTAACAAAACATTTGACCGTGAGCAACAGGCATTAGAAATGCCATAACATTTCATTAAAACAGAAATGCAAAGACCATCAGTGAAATCCCTACCTTCAAATACATCTAACGAATACTAGCACCTCTTACTTACATACTTACTTATTACTTATAAATTACTTTTAAGGAACCCGTAGGTTTCATTGCCGCCCTCACATAAGCCCGCCATCGGTCCCTATCCTGAGCAAGATTAATCCAGTCTCTATCATCATATCTTATCTCCCTCAAATCCATTTTAATATTATCGTCCCATCTACGTCTCGGTTTCCCCAAAGGTTTCTTTCCCTCCGGTCTCTCAACTAACACTCAGGATTCGCCCATACGTGCTACATGCCCTGCCCATCTCAAACGTCTGGATTTAATGTTCCTAATTATGTCAGATGAAGAAAACAATGCGTGCAACTAATTAAGGAAAATAAAAAAAATTGTCTGTTCAGATAATACAAAATTCCTTAAAATACTAATTTCCTTACTCAGACACATTCCAATACGAACAAGACCATGCTTTTCACTCCCATGGGTACAAAGGCTATCAGAAAAGTAACGTCTGTTATGTCGATAAAACCACCCATATAGTTACGGACTTTTTATTACACACAACTTTAAACTATAACGTTTAAATATTATTCAGCACGGTCTGCAACCAAAACAAGATATCTGTCTCAGCGTTTCACAACTTTTAAGATACTCTCGTCATAGTAGTTCGGCGCCTGAGATATGATTCATGTCTGAACGTTCAATGGCCCACCTTAACTGCTTTAATGTCTGACAATACACCTCTGCATTGATTGTGATGTTTCATCCCATGAAATCCATCAGCAGTATTCCTTTTCTGTTCCAAAAGATAGCAACAATGAGTTTATTTCAAGAAGAAGTTTCGTGTCGCTACCTTCCTTTTATTGATGAGAACTACGACCCCCTTCCATTCACTCATTTTTTTTTATCTCTAGAGAGTTTTCACGAGATGGTGATAAATTTCAATGAAGAAATTTTATTACTGACCTATATTACAGCTGGCGGAATTTTCAATCGCAACACTCTCTTTGAACGGACGCTGTAAAGCAGTGGTCGGCAAACATGACGTCATATAAAATGCAGCTTGCAACAAAAAGCAAAGGGGAAGATACCCAGACTACTTAATGTTGAATAAACAATATTGATTGCTAATGGAAGGGAGAACAATCCTTACTTCTTCGCCCTGCTTGTGTACTAAGGGGTTCATTCGCGAGTTACGAAATGCCGATCACTGCTGTAAAGTAACTAAAGGCGGCACGATCTTCAATCGACCGAATCTTGCTGCGTACTGAGTCACGCTACATTCATACGGGAAAAACGGCGTCGTTACCGACAAAACTTACTCCACCATATGAAAACGGAAGTACAGGCCTCATATAATTATTGAAAAACGTGCGGTACAGGGTTCTGCTTACATTCATTTCGTCATAACGTCAGATCACAATTGAAGGAACACAGTTAAGGAATTTTTCTTGAGGTCTGCAACAGACGAAAAAGTAACTTGCAGACTTTACCATTCTATGGGCGTAATAATAACCACTATCAGTTGTGTAGTTTACATGTGGTGAATTTCTTAAATATTTCACGGACTTACGAATAACACTGTATAAGCTGTTGGTTCTTATAATACTTAATTTGAGGCCGGTTATATTTATTTAGAAACGTTTTATGACTGTTTCAGGACGTGGAGAAGGTTTTAGCACCTTATCAGCAATCAAAAGAACCTGTTGAAGAGTTAAGAAGTCACTACAAAGATGCGGGGTTCAAGATTGTAGACATTAAATTGATGAAACTTTCGTACGATTTCAAGCTCACTAGCAGAATGAAAGGTGAATGTTACAGTCATTCATTCATAGTCTTCTGCTCAAAGGCAGGTATTTCACTGCAAACCCAGCATTCTCCTATCTTCCCTAATTTCTGCCTTTCTTTTAGTCTCCGTATATGATCCATAGAATATCATAACGTTGTCTATCATCTGATATCTTCTTCTGCAGCGTACATCTCTCTCCTAACTTTTCTTCTAGTGCTCTTTCAGTAGACAGTCTCTTCTTATCCAGTGGCCAAGCACATTATTTTTCTCCTAATTATTACTTTCAGCATTATGCTTTCTTCACCCAATCTTCCTAGCACAGCTTCATTTCTTATTTTGTCTGTCCAAACTGTCAATTCTGAAAAGAGTACGCCTAGGCAGTGGAGACGTGCCGATGGCTCAGGCAACTTTAGTTGAGAGTGGACAAATGACAAAGTCACTTCATTACACCTAATCCAGTTATAGTTATACTGCGATTTATCTGTTTTCTGAGATTATCGATTAAGAGTATGTGGATCGTAATAAAAGGCATGGTCCACTAATGAAAATTCCAGACAGTTTGGTATTGGAAAGACAGAAGATGAAAGAAAACTTAGGAATTTAATTTGTCAACCCCAGAGTAACAGTTAGACGTTCATGAGGTGGAATGGCTCTTCTGAATGAAGTGTCACTCTTGCTGATTTTCGAACCTGTCAAATTGAGAACAGTCTCAAAATTACTACTCGACATCCAGAAAAATTTGCGACGCTAAATATTTTTTCGTAGCTGGTTTTCGATGGCCACTGTGATAAAAAGCAAGTACCGCGCGGAAGTAAAAATGGAACAGGAAATGAGGACCGCTGTTTACAGTTTGATTCCAAGATTTGAGAAGTTGTGTAGTAAACAATATGCTCGTTCGTCCAACTAATTCTAGGCAATCCATTACCTCGTGAAACTTACCTCCGCCTCAGGGAAAGATAAATGTGGACTGAGAAGCTTTCCTCCTTCGCTACGCATCTACTAGCTCACTTACTCTCAACACAAGGTTCTTATTGTAAGCTTTGATCACATATACAGTGCGTTCGTAGCTCAGGCGGACCGTTCCGCGGCGGCCTTGGACTGGGTGAAGATTGGCGCGCCTGCCGCCAGAGTAGTGCTGCAGCTACCGCTGACGCGCCAGTCAGTCGAGTTGGATCTGTCGTGAGGGAAAGACGTCTGTGCGCGTGTTGTTAGTAAAATTGTGTTGTCTTGTGGTAAAGTGTCTATTAATAATGGTTGAGTACACTTTAGAACTACGTATTTTTCTCTATGATGCGTAAGTGAAATACTCATCTGCAATAAGGTGTCGAAGAGAATTTGAACATCGGTTTGCAGGTGTTCGAATTCCTAGCAGATCAGCTATTCATGACCTTGTCAATAAAGAGAGACGTACAGTATCTTTTTTGAACAAGAAACGTATTCAACAACGCCGTGTACTGACAGAAGAGAAGCTTAATGAAGTAGGGGCCCGGTTACAGCACTCACCCCGCAAATCACTGCAACGTTTAGCACAAGAGGTTAACATTTCCAAGACGTCAGCTTTTGTAGCAACGAAACTTTTGAAACTTAAGCCGTACAGGTTAACCTGTAGTTCATACTTTACAACCACAAGATCGTATAAGTAGAATTGCAATTGGTTTGTGCAGTCCGCTCATAATGGCGACGTGGACCCACTTTTAACGTTCTTCATTGATTATGCGTGGTTTCATCTTCACGGTCACGTTTCTACTCAGAACAACAAAACCTGGGCTACCTAAAATCCCCATATTATTCATGAAGTTCCTCACCACGCTGCAAAGGCTGGGGTTTGGTGTGCAGTGAGTGCGAGTAAAATTATCGGTCCCATATTTTTCGACACAACAGTTGATTCACACGTTTATGTAACTTCAATTTTGAATATTTTTTACGCAACTAACAAGAAATGAACGATTGAGTGGCTGGTTTCAACAGGATTTAACTACAGCGCACACCGCTGCGAATTCTTTGCATGAATTGCGAAGTGTGTTTCGTGACAGAATAATATTAGTCGAGGATTGTGGCCACCTCGTTCCCCTGACCTATCACCATGCGATTTTTATTTAAGGGGAGAGGATGGTATTTTTTGGTGAAAGATGAGTATATTTTCAAAAGAAGTTCTTTAAAATACGCTGTGATATGTGTGGAATGCATAGCATAACATTTTGTGGGTATTTGTGCCCTTATCGGATGTTGAGTCGCCATTTTTAAACTTCCAGCGTTATGGATTTTTAAATCACTCGCCCACTTTTATTCTTGTTTCCGGTAAATTAAATTTTCAATTTTTTTTTCTTCTTTAAAATATCCTTTGATATGTGTGGAATGTATTGCATAACATTTTGTGGGTATTTGTGCCCTTATCGGATGTTGAGACGTCATTTTTAAACTTCCTGCGCTATGGATTTTTAAATCACACGCCCGCTTTCATCAGTTTCCAGTAACTTCATTTTTTTTTGCTACATTGCCAGACAAAAATGGATATAATTTCTGAAATTTCTGAACTATTAAAGATACATGCATGAAATTTAGAACACACATTCTTTAGACTATTAGGAAACGTTTCTCTGTAACAGAATTTTAATTGATTTCATTTTAAAAATACATCCGTTTGTTTGCAAGAAAGTAAATCAGAAAATTATTAACTTTAATTGTTTATTTTACAAACGTAGGGACTAATATCAAAATTCTGTTACAGACAGTTTGTAGAACATGCTTTTTCAAATAAATTGCAAAAAAAGTTTGAATCTATCTTTAAAAACGGTTTAGATATATTGGTTTTAGTACAATCCTACATTGGGTATATTTTTTTTTTCAAATTTGGGCCCCCCCCCAATAATTTTTTTTTATATTTATATTTGGTTGAATTTCCTACAGCTATGAGCTCTCTACATACAAAAAATTAATATTTTACATCAGATAGGAAAAAGTTTTTAAAAATATCATCCTCTCCCCTTAAGGGGAACGTTAAAGAATAAAGTGTACACATCTAATCCGCACACGTTACAAGAATTGAAGGACAACATGACGAGAGAAATACAGGCAATCAGTCAACAGGAACTTTTGGGAGTGAACCAGAATTGTTTTCGGAGATATAGGGAATGTGTTTCATCCACACCTGTGGAGTAACGGTCAGCGCGTCTGGCCGCGAAACCAAGTGGCCCGGGTTCGAATCCCGGTCGGGGCAAGTTACCTGGTTGAGGTTTTTTCCGGGGTTTTCCCTCAACCCAATATGAGCAAATGCTGGGTAACTTTCGGTGTTGGACCCCGGACTCATTTCACTGGCACTATCACTTTCATTTCATTCAGACGCTAAATAACCTAGATGTTGATACAGCGTCGTAAAATAACCCAATAAAAAAATCATCATTTTCAACATCTGCTGTGATGCAGGTAAGCCTAATGTTAGTAGAGTAGTTAGTGTTCCGTACCCATGACTTGCCGGTCGTTTATGTGTAACTCTGGCGGCAGGCGCGCCAATCTTCACCCAGTCCAAGGCCGCCGCGGAACGGTCCGGCCGAGCTACGAACGCACTGTATATATAAGCTAAACTCATGCATTTAGTTTCACGAGATAACGAAAGACCTATATTATTTATTCAATATATTTTATAATTGTACACAATATGAAGACCTACTTTTTTTAAACTGTTTACATTAACTGTACCCATACCAACTGCGCACTACCAGCGTTAGGTAGATCTATGTTCTGACTTAGGTCGTCGAGGAAAAGGCCTGATGCACATATACTGTTTTCTCTGTAAGAAAAAAAGTTGAATTCTAGTTGTTAAACACGATGAAACATTTAACTTTACTCATATGTAAAACGCTATGTAAAAGAAAAGCTACTTTTATATTTTGTTATGTATAGTAGCCTCGTTTAATTATTAGGCAACGGCATTCCTTTTGAGATTTGTAGGTCTTTATTGCATGCACCGATAATAAAATAAAAATGCGACGTTGTCACGTCTTGTTTGTTGCTGCTATATATTAATATAACATGGAACAAGATACACTGCTAAAATTTGCAACTCTGGTTTATATATACACTCCGCGAGGAGTATTGAAGCGGCCTTCAAAAGACTTGACGACATTGGACAGCGCAACATAATTAAAATTATTGAAACTACAAAGCTTCCGTCCATACACTCCGCGTGGAGTATTGGAGCGGCCTTCAAAAGACTTGACGTCAATGGACAGCGCAACACAATTAAAATTATTGAAACTACAAAGCTTCCGTCCTCTTTGACACCGCTAGCCTACTAATTGAACGTGGCTACTTTACTATGAACGCGGATGAATACCAACAGTAATACCGAGGTAGTCTGTTCTTGTAACAAGCTGGCGTCACTTGAGCTCGTAGTTGTTCACGTAAGCACGTGGTGCTGAAGTATGGCCTTTGCATCGTCAACTGTCCATTGTGAAGACATAAGATTAAAAATAATTTAATCACAGTAATTATAAAGTAAATGTTTCCTAAGCAGACGAATGCATAGTAGTGAGGTTAGACCTACTTGTCGAGTAACGAGAAATGTTTAACATGAAACAGAATGTACAACAGTAGGCGGGAACACGTACTGAGAATCTATGGCGCCAAACAGCGGCCAATGAAGCCTCACTTCAGTCACGTGCTACTGTTTACATTAGGATTTTTCTTACAGCGAAAAGATTATAGGCGCTGTGAACTGAAAAAGTTTCGGAGCCACTGGCGTAATGAAGTTATATTAAATAAAAAGTACAATATTTTTAACTTCCTGGTTTCTTTTAATTATGTCATTTTGGCGTTAAATAGGTAGGTACTGTACAAAATGGTTCTTTGTGACTAAAGTCTATCTATTAATTTTACACTCTTGTAAAGCTATTCACTCTCTGTGTTACTGCATTACGTCATTACCTGATTACTAGGGCTAGGATTTTGATGAAATTGCATCTTTTTTTTTTTTTTTTTTTAGTAAGCCAGAAACATTGCTGCTTTAGTATTTATATGTTATGTCATAAACTGAGTGTTTTCAGACATATTTGTTAGGGCATTTTTTTGCATTTTTTTTCTGTTTCAACTCATAAGAGCATCTTTTGTTTTATTCGGTCATTTTTTAGGCATTTTCCTTTAATTTTGTCCATTAATCCCCATTATTAATGTAAAATAATATTTATTTCATTTGATATTTTCTTTACATATTTTGTCCATTAATACCCATTATTTTGTATAATATTTTAAACGTTTTTCTACACACATTTTGTCATTTTAACGTAGTACACACCATGTAATGGATCAGTCCAACCACCCCTTCAATATAGACTCCTCTATATTTGCTAATTCCGGATAAGAGTGGCCTTGTGGTAGACTACATGAAAACTAAAAGTAAAGTAAATTCATAGCGCTACAGCCCATGAAGGGCTAAGACAGACCAGCCGACTGCTGATCTCACGTCCACATACCGACGCAGAGGTGAACGATCATACATGGAAACTACACCAGGTAAAATAATTAATTAAAGAGTACCACTCACAAAAAATTATGTAAAATTTAATTTAATTACTAGTCTAAATATTAAGTCGTACAAAACCTCTTTTTCTACTAAGCCAATTATGTAAGATCAATTTTAGGGCATTTTAATGGCATTTTTGAATGATTTTTAGGTCATAAATGCATTGTTTTAGGACATTTTTTCATGATTTATAGGTCATCAAAATCCTAGCCCTACTGATTACCATCATGCACTTCACTAATTTCTCCAGAACTGACATAATTATGGAATTACTTTGCCGTTCTTCACGTGAACTAGTGTTACAATTATTATTTAGAAATGTTTCTTTCTTTTACCAGATTTCATGACTGGAGTCAACCCCTTTCATCCCAACATACCAAAAGAGCTACAAGATATTTACATGGCCGACTTTCTGATGGAACTAATGAAAGTCAAATTCAAAAGAGAATTCAACGATAACGATAACATCACTGAAATAAAGTACGAACAAACAGTTGCACTGCTCAGGAAAATATGAAGTTGAAGAAACAATACAGGTTGTTTCTGTGTTAGTGAAGTCAGTTTTGCCCGCCTCATACGGAATGGTGGTGGTATTTACTATTTTTGTTCACAATATGTAATCATTGTGTCAATACTTGAACAGCTAATAAGAAAACGGGTCTTATTTCCGTCTTTAGGAATGACTTTTCTAGTTTAGAAAATGCACGCAGATAATGAAATTAAGCATTCGAATAGAATAAAGACCATTACATTTTCGGAAAGGAGTATCAACAAATTTATTACTAAATTCATATATCAGAATTAATATTATTTGTGTTGTTTATTACAGTGATTGATAATTTCTTAATGCAGCAGTTCTAAACTGTGGATACGTGTATTCCCAGAGGTACGCGGGGATTTGGTAGTTGGTAAGACTTTAAATTCGGAATTAAACTGCAGTTCATCACTGAAAGTTATTCCTAAATATTTTATTGTGTTTTCTGGTCCCATGGCCTTTATATACGAGTCATGGTGAAGAAACAAATCCTTTCAAGTAGCTTGCCTTTATAAATATTAATTCTGTGGTGTTCGGGTAAAAAGGTATGTCATTTTTTTGTCCAGGTGGAATTTTGTTCCCCAGATGAACACATAAGATAAATTATACAAGTGGGTGTGCAAAAATCAAAGAATACTGGCAGGTGATGTGTTTTATTTGTGTAGAAAATTATTTGTAATAAGGGTCCAAGTTTAATTTTCATTTAACTCCGAACTCATCTTTATGACTTATCTCCCTTTACCCAAACACCACAGAATTAACGCCGATTTCTGAACTTGAGCTGTAGGCCAATATTTTGAAGTAAAGATGCAACCATCATAACGAGTTCTTGTGCTGCGTCCATGGATTTACAATGACAACTAGGTGATCTGCAAAGGCTGATGCAGTAAGACTATATAAATCTGAATTAATTTGGAAACCACATTGGTCAATAATATGTTTTTCTATCAGTACTGAAATCTATATAAAGATGTAGACATATTTAATACTTTTTTCCTCAGAAGTAATTCTTAGAAGTAACTTCGTTACATTTATAGTCACTTCATATAAATAAAAAGACGTTACTGAGCATTACTTTGAAAAATTAGCTGTTACTTGTAACGCATTACTTCCAAACTCTGCTCACATTTACGTCCAATTACCTCTCACTATCGACTCCTGAATTTATCGCAATGTAACATAGTATAAAGAGTGTATGAATTAGGAGATTTTCTGCCGATTTCGTCACGGCTTTGGGTGCGGAAAGCGTTGCGTCGTTCTGCGATTCAGCAATTACAGTTTTGAGGACACAAAAATATGCATACACTTACCTTAAAGTAGTCTCTGGAAATGCTGTTTCTCTGTTAAGATGCACGCCTCACATGGATAAGAAGGCTGACAACAAGACGGCGAATTTCTTTTCTGTATTATTGGTAATTTCTTTACGAATACTCTCTTTCAATTCATTTAGCGTATATGGAGTGTTGGCATACAACACTCTCTTTTACAAATCCCACGTAATTAGAAAACTCAAGGATATAAATTAACACGTTCATCGAAGATAGTCCTATTTTTTTTTTTTCACTGAGATATCTGCAATATGCGCAGTCGCATTATCCTGCATAAAATGAGCATAAGTTTTCTGTTCTGCCAGTTCATGGAAGGTCAATATGTTATCAACAACATATCGTTCAGAATTTATGGTATTCTCGAAAAGCACTGACCCGACAATTCTACACCATACCCCGATTATCACGTCATGTGAGATAGCCTCATGAAGGATATGCGGAATTTCCTTACTCTACTCCAATAGACTAACTATTGTTCAGACTCGACTATTAACATACCAGTTGAGACCAAATAGTTCTGAATAGAAAATAATCCCTTTATGAGTTTACTGTATTCGAACCATGTGCAATGATGTAATCTTGCTTCTACATCTACTGGCAGAAGGCACTAAACCATTGTTGCCTTATACAGCCAAAATTTTAAGTTTTGTCACCAAATGTACAGGCACTTTTGATTCCCATGTTTGTTATGCTAACTTACCAATTGACTTTCCCCGACTGGCTTCTAAACAGGCATATACGAGGTCTGTCTAAAAAGTACCCGACCTTAAATTTTCCCGCGCAAAGTAGTGATTCTAAGGCGGCGCCACTGTGCACGGTGGAAGGAGGAACCGTAATGCGCATGCTTGAATTTTTTCACTGCATTTGCTTGTGCCAGTCACTGGCTGGTGGTCGCCAGGTAAGGTGCTGTTCTAAGTGTTTGTCGGATTTAGTTTTCTCGCAAGATGACTGAACGAATTGAGCAAAGCTACTGCATCAAATTTTGTCAAAAGCTTGGTGATTCTCAAAGTCAAACAATTCGTAAGATTCAGCAGGTGTTTGGGGAAGATGCGATGGGTGTAACACAAATTAAGGAGTGGTTCAACCGATTCAAAGATGGCCGCACATCAGCGGAGAGTGAGCAGCGTTGTGGCAGGCCCCAAACTGCTCCGAGTGCAGCTGTTGTTGAGAGGGTGCGAAATTTGGTGATGGCAGATCGTCGTTTGATCGTGCGGGAGATTACCGAAGAGGTTGGAGTGAGTAAAGATTCTGCACATGCAATTTTGCGTGATGATTTGAACATGAACCGAGTGGCTGCGAAATTCGTGCCCAAGTTGTTGTCCCCTGAACAAAAAGACCTCCGTCGTGACGTTGCACAGGACCTTCTGGACACCGCCAACACTGATCCTGGGTTTCTGAACACCGTGATAACTGGAGATGAGTCATGGGTGTACGGGTACGACCCATAAACAAAAAGACTGTCGTCGCAATGGAAGCATCCCGAGTCTCCAAGGCCGAAGAAAGCGCGGCAGGTGCGAGCAAAATCAAGGTGATGCTGACTGTTTTCTTTGATGTCCGTGGAATTGTGCATCACGAATACGCACCGGAAGGACAAACGGTGACAAAGGAGTACTATCACGATGTTCTCCGGCGACTCCGTGATGCAGTTCGGCGCAAAAGACCAGACATGTGGATGGCGAACAACTGGCACTTGCATCACGACAACGCCCCCGCACATTCATCCCAATTGATCCACACTTTCTTGGCCAAACATGGAATTACAACCGTTCGCCAACCTCCCTACTCTCCAGACCTGGCTCCTTGCGACTTCTGGTTGTTTCCAAAATTGAAGACACCACTGAAAGGATCCTGTTTTGAGAGTAGAGAAGAGATAATGCGTAACGCGACAACGGAGCTGAACACCATTCCAAAAGAAGACTTCCAGAGGTGTTTCCGGCAGTGGAAGGATCGGTGGGCTAAGTGTGTGCAAACACAAGGGGCCTACTTTGAATGGGATTAGGGTCTCAACCCCGTCAGGTATTTGAAATATTTTTTCTGGCTAAAGGTCGGCTACTTTTTAGACAGGCCTCGTATCTCGTCCAATTTGTCTTCAGTAAGAACATGTCTACGTTTAGTTTTCCTTACAGTATATTCAGCAGTGATCCCATTACACGAAGTTTTGCAACTAATTTTTAAATCATACTCCTACTATATCTGGTAAGGTTTATCTTGTCTCAGTAGCAATAAAACCAAGTCCCTTCAAATGAGGGTGGAGATTACAGGAGAGTTGTAAATTTTCGGAATTCCTTTCAAAACCTTGTTATTGTACATGATACCGGAACTCAGTTTCTTGAAAGACAAGCTCAGTGAAGGAACTACACAGTACGAAGAGAGATTTTTGTTATTTTATTTTGCGCTACAGAATGTATCAACTAGTCCCTTCCGCCACTGGATGGATGGACGGCATCGCTTCACTCCTCTCATCGCCATAACAACACAGACGAGGTAAGACATATCTCCTTTCTCTCTCTCTTTTCACAGTGAGACAAAATTCATCACACATGCTTTAGTACAAGAAAATTCGGAAATATTCTATAAAAGTGTGTTCGACAGCTAAAATTTTCAAATTTAGCGAAAGTAATCGTACATGAAAACATGCTATTCAACCGAATACATGTTATCATAGCAGAGTCAATGACGATACTGACCGAGAATATTTTGACTTTCCAGAGGGAATGAGAGCTTGTTTGTATGCACGAGTCTATGGTAATTTTCCAGCACCTCATTTTTTCTCTCCGTTTATCTCCCTGTATGTCAGACACCCGTCATTAGCAAACTTTACTCTTTCTAAATAATATACCTAAGACTCATTGTACTTACCAAAGGTTTCCAAATCTTCAAATCCATGACGGGCAACCGATGCCAACATTATCCTTTTCTAATATTCCAGGATGTTGAACCATGGCACCCTACCAACACTCACTCGAGTTGGCGATTTCGATACCATTCTCAAAGAAATCGGTTTCGACGTTGACGACTGAAAAATAAGAGAACGTTCATACGATTTTAAACTCACTGTTCAAATGAAAGATGAGGGAGATAAGTTGATTATGCTATTAGAGCACAGCTTTCGTGTAATCTGCTGAGGCTATTACAACACAACCAATTTTTCATTGGCGATTACGGCTCATAGCGCTGGTAGAAAAATGAAACATTCTGTTCTCCAACCAGGAGATCAACCGTGAAAGGAATGTGCTTACTATTGCGTCATCTATTGGAGCGAAGTAGATAGATAATATTATCGTTATAACGTCAGTTTAAAAACCATGCGCTATCCTGCATATGTTATTTCCTGTATGGAGGGATTAAAAGACCAGGAGATTAACAGTGATCTAATTTTGTAACTAGGGTAGTATTAAATATGTGTGTATCAGTGTTATTGTTTGTGCTGTGAGAGTTAGTCAATAGAGATATGAGTACCCACGTGTGTGACCTTATGACATCAACATTCATTAACAGCATCACCCCGCTGCCTCTCATTTCCCAGACACTTTCTCGTGGTTGGAGTACAGTAACTCGCAGGAACATGTTCAACGTGTACAGTACGGTAAAATGCTCGAACCGTACACCGTAAATTTACGGTTCAAGTCGTATGGTTGTCAACATTTGGGCGAAGGGCTAGCATGCTAGCAATAAGCCAAGAAACGGCCAGCACGTATTGAGGGCGCTAAAAATTGAAAGTCCTGAAACATGAAAGTACACTATCTACCAAAAAGTAATTGGGCATTGTTTTTGCCTCCTTAGAACCTCTTGGTACCACCTCTTGTTGCTATAACAGCAGCCACCCTCTCAGGCATGCTCTCCACTAGTTTGTGTAGGATATCCACTTGAATGCGTCGCCATTCCTCTTGCAACATGGAACTCAGTTGGACAATGGAAGTTGGCCCCATGTTTCGGCGGATAATATGCAGTGGTATGCAGACAATAATGTTCACCGGTTGGACTGGCCTGCACAAAGTCCTGATCTCAATCCCATTGAGCACCTTTGGGTAGAATTTCACCGGCGATTGAGGACTTGGGAGATGCGTGAAAGGAATGTGGAAGCGGTAACAGCATCACATCTGATCAACTGCAGAGGGTATTCACAGCTATGGCGGTACAGTGGCCTCTGTGCGTTGACATGCAGAGTGGCTGCGTTGAACTTCATTGATAGTCATCTAATGTCTCAGATGTGCCCTTGCTATGTATACACGGTGTTTTAGAAATAAGTACCGAAATTTTTTTAGGAATGTTAGGTTGGGTCTGGTTATTCACTTTAAGGATAGGAATCTGGTATTGCTGATGAATCGTTTATATTCTACATGATGCCGAAGTTGCAATAGGATACCCTGGGGGATAGGTAGCCGTAGGTGCTATGAAATAAAAGAGGGAACTATACGTAGGGAGTAGGCTACTTTTGAACATCCCACAATGGTATGGGGTTCAGAGCACAAGATGTCTACTTTGGTTAAGGGGAGAGGATAGTATTTTTTTTAACTTTTTTCCTATTTGGTGTAAAATATTAATTTTTTGTGTGTAGAGAGCTCATAGTTGTGGCAACTCCACAAAATAAAAATATTTTGAAAAAACAATTATTTGGGGGCCCAAATTTGAAAAAATATATATACCCAATGCAGGATTGTACTAAACCCGATATATCTAAACCGTTTTTAAAGATAGATTCAAACAGTTTTTTACAATGTATTTGCAAAAGCATGTTCTACAAACTATCTGTAACAGAATTTTGATTTTAGTCCCTACGTTTGTAAAATAAACAATTAAAATATAATAACAAATTTCTGATTTTCTTTCTTGCAAACAAACGGACATATTTTTTAAATGAAATCAATTAACAAAATTCTGTTACAGAGAAAAGTTTCCTAATAGTCTAAAGAATGTGTGTTCTAAATTTCATGTATGTATATTTAATAGTTCAGAAATTATATCCATTTTTGTCTGGCAATGTAGCAAAAAAATGAAGTTACTGGAAACCGATAAAAGCGGGCGTGTAATTTAAAAATCCATAGCGCAGGAAGTTTAAAAATGACGTCTCAACATCCAATAAGGGCACAAATACCCACAAAATGTTATGCAATACATTCCACATATATCAAAGGGTATTTTAAAGAAGAAGAAACATTTTTTGAAAATTTAATTTACCGGAAACAACAATAAAAGTGGGCGAGTGATTTAAAAATCCATAACGCAGGAAGTTTAAAAATGGCGAATCAACATCCGATAAGGGCACAAATACCCACAAAATGTTATGCTATGTATTCCACACATATAAGAGAGTATTTTAAAGAATTTGTTTTTAATTTACTCATTTTTCACCAAAAAATACCATCCTCTCCCCTTAAGAAGTGAAGACACGAGAGGTTTATTCAGTTTACATTTACATTTACTTGAACGTAATTCACAGAAAGTGTTCAAAGTGTCTGCCGTTGCCCTGACGACCCAATTCCATTCGTCGCACCCGAGGACCGTTGGACACCGTGTGCGTTATCGCGAACTTCGCCTACAGCAGCGGCAATTAGTGCCACTAGGTCTTCCTCAGTGTCTACTAGATTCTGATATACCAAAGTCTTCATGTGTGCACACAAATATAAATCAAGAGGCGTGAGATCAGGTGACAGTGCTGGCCAATGAACCGGCCCACCACGACATGTACTCCGTCGAGATGACAAACACAACATTAACTGGAGAGCAGTCATCAGATACACTACATAGCACTACGTAGTCGAAAGGTGGTGTAGCAGTGTAACCAAATTAAAGGTGCTCTTTTCAATGCCGGTTGCCTAACTTCCAGGCGGATAGACAGCATGTTAACATTGGATAGCGTGAGAATGTGTCATCACGGACACCACGTTCTTTTGCGAAACATAAACACATAGGTACAACCTATCGTCCCTAAAAAATTAGGTACTTATTTCTGAAATACTTTATACATACGTTTCCTATATTAAATATGCCCTTCATAAAATGAATCGTTACTTTTGGGACACTCTGTATTCTGACCAATTTAAAAGTTTACGCTGTTTTATCTCAAAGATATCCGCCATTAGTGAATCATAAGCTAGTTCTGTTGAAATAGAATGGCCCAGGACTGTACACACCTCAACTTACCAGACAAAAAAATCCAGGACATGGGAGAAATCGAACTCCTACCACATTCAGCTTATAGCCCTGATCTTGCGCCTTCGCATTACGATTTGTTCTAATCCACGGCACATTTTCTACCGGGAAGAAAATTTCCAGGGCTTCGAGGAAGTCGGAGTCGGTATCCGCGAATTCCGAATACTTCGAGTCAAAAATTAGGGACCAGAACTGTCAATCAGCGTATTCCGAATCTCACCGGACCGGTGGACAACAATGACGTCACGCTGCAGCGAAATAGGAACAAAACTGCTGGAAGGATCGATGGCTGTCATGGCGACTGTACAAGTTGTTGTCTGTGTTACGCTAGCAAAATTTTGCGAAATTTCTGTACTGCCATCTCGTTCATAGAGAAGAGAGCATAACAATTTATTTCTTGAACCGGTAGTAATAACTGGTCCGTTGACATGTTCGCTCATAAGCTATAACATATTGTTTTTATGTTGTGCTCATTACAAACAATAAAGCAGAACCAACGCAGAACACACCGCCATGACACAATAGTGCACGATGTCATTCGTCTGCTAATTCCCGCCCTATACAAGAACCAATCAGATTCACTGATGTGCCACCACCTCTGCAAGCACCGATAGGTGCGACACCGGTGCAGCATCAGTGACGCCATCGGTGAAATTCGGAACACCGTGATGCCATCAGATTGCTCAGCGCTGAGATTCGGAATACGCTCAATGAATCATGAACTGGTTGATCAAGACCATGGAAACAAACGATCCTTACTTTAAAGACTAAATAACTTATATTCTGTATCACGACTTAATAGGTCAAAAATAGTTTTAAAATGACAATATTTACGAGACAATATCTTTATAGTTTATGCTCGACCATGCCGAAATGTAGTAATTATACACCTGGTAGCAGTCCTTTAATGCATGTCATTAAAGTACATCTATTCATTAAAGTTCAGGTTTTCTATTATTCTCCGATATGCAATCGAAAGACAACGAGGGAAATGTCACGAGGCTGAAAATCCAATACTGTCGCAGAAGGTTATGTTCTGTTACTATAATAATTAGTGTTAATTGTAAATAATATTCAAATAAATTCAATTTGTCATCTCGTTTTTCAATTCTAAATCAATTTCCAGGTTATATCAAGACTAATGTTCTCTCGGTTATATCAAGGTCAATGATATTCGTGCCTCGGAAAAAATAAATACTTTCGCGTCTGCGCACATCTCACAATTCCGTTCCGTTCGTGACTCATAACTATAACAAGAAAACTTAGAATAATTTCAAGTTAGAAATATGGTCGAGCATAAAAAGTCGTATGAAACTTGCCTATAATGATAATTAAGACGCTCGTATGAAAATTATGAAACTCGCTTGCGCTCGTTTCATGAACTAACATACTTGCGTCTTAATTACTACCACTATAGGCTCGTTGCATAATGTACTATTATTGCATGTTCTTTATTAATTACTTTGTCAACATAGACTCATATTCTCCGTTTGTAAACCGAAAAAAAAAATAAAGCATTCAACCAACACAACTGTAGTTTCATTCCCGACACTGGGAATTGTATTCTACG
Source organism: Periplaneta americana (assembly GCF_040183065.1). Lineage (NCBI taxonomy): Eukaryota > Metazoa > Arthropoda > Insecta > Blattodea > Blattidae > Periplaneta > Periplaneta americana. Next base: position 178,713,979 of record NC_091118.1, on the reverse strand, counting down.
TACCGGTGTATACCTGATACAGCGCAGAGATTTTTGTTTGCAAGTCATTAACATATTATATTGGCGAAGATTTATAATCATATTATGGATCATCCTTTTTAAATACAGATATAGATTAAACTGCTTACAACAAACTACTATGAACTCAGCGTTTTACAAAGCAGAACAATAAATATGAAATATTAGACGGGTTTATTTACTCTTTCTGATGAACACACATCATAACGACTACACTAGGACGTTTTAAGTGATAACCTCTGCTAATACCAGGTTAAAGAACAATGTTCCAAAAGTGAAGTAGTCCTAATAATCCCAGCACAGGCAAAATGAAAAAATTCTGTTGTTATGTGTGTCAACCGGATAACTTGCTTATTAGATAATTAGGGCCGTATTCATAGACATTCTTAGCGCGGGCTTTCGGTGGATGATCAGCGATCTAACGTTTTTCGTATTCATAAACCAGTGTCAGCGATATGATATGATATAAATCCTGTTTAGCACGCTCGTAGCGCGGGCTAGCGAAATGTCTATGAATAGCACCCTTAAACTTCAAAGAACGGATTAGTATCACAATATTGCATAGAAAGACACGAAGTTACTCAGTTTTCAGGAGAGAAAGAACAAAGTTTCTACCTCTCTCATAAGCCAGGGTTTAACTATTTGTAGTACGCGAAAGTCGCCTGTGCATACCAAAGTACAAGGTGGTTCAGAAGGAAGATAAAATACTTCACGATAATGCAGTTGGGTTTAATCTAAATCGATATAACCTGATATACCCAGCGTATAGGGAACTACAAGTATGGACACTTCGCGTCGGTACCTTTGATGTAGCAGGACTGATTTAAATGATCTTCAAACCAGCTTGAGCGTGAGATTCTGCTTTTCCCAACCGCTGACATCACACCAGCTAGCAGTCGACATAGCGGAATATAACAGAGATATGAGGGGTTCACAACCAAAGTGGACCAAGTCCATCTGGAATAGTTCTGAGATTTTGAGTCTTAAAGTTCCTGGCTCACTCTTAGCAACCTTTACCTTCCATAGGAAATGCTGCCCTCTGTGGAGTAACAAATGAGTTATAGACTTTGTTTGTTACGGCAATGAATAAATCTAAGTTTTCTTCATCCGAGATTGTATTAATCCACAAACTGATCACTGGTGGACTTTGTCCACTCTGGTTGTGAGCCCCTCATATAACAGACATACATCTAGGTACATTATGTAACTTATTCAAATAAAATAAATTGGACCGATGAAATAATAAATCCGTCATTATCTGTAATGTCTAGACTCTAGAGTTCCTTTATAATGAGAGTTAAGACGTTGACCCCATCAACAATATTAAAATACGTAATGATTTGATAACGCTGACAATGGAGAAACAAAACTCCTATGAGAAGTAAAACCATACGCATATATATATATATATATATATATATATATATATATATGTATACAAATATTAAACAAATCTGATATATAATTTTATAATGTATAACTTATTATTTTATAATATAATTTATTACATATAAAGCACAAAAAATATTATTACAACTATGATAGTTTATCTGTTAGGAGAAAATACACAAACGATTAGGGAAAACACGGAAATTTTACTTGAAGCAAGTAAAGCGATCGGTTTGGAAGTAAATCCCGAAAAGACTAAGTATATGGTTAAGTCTCGTGACCAGAATATTGTACGAAATGGAAATATAAAAATTGGAGATTTATCCTTCGAAGAGGTGGAAAAATTCAAATACCTTGGAGCAACAGTAACAAATATAAATGACACTCGGGAGGAAATTAAACGCAGAATAAATATTGGAAATGCGTGTTATTATTCGGTTCTGCTGTCAAAAAATCTGAAAGTTAGAATTTATAAAACACTTATATTACCGGTTGTTCTGTATGGTTGTGAAACTTGGACTCTCACTTTGAGAGAGGAACATAGGTTAAGGGTGTGTGAGAATAAGGTGCTTAGGAAAATATTTGGGGCTAAGCGGGATGAAGTTACAGGAGAATGGAGAAAGTTACACAACACAAACTGCACGCATTGTATTCTTCACCTGACATAATTAGGAACATTAAATCCAGACGTTTGAGATGGGCAGGGCATGTAGCACGTATGGGCGAATCCAGAAATGCATATAGAGTATTAGTTAGGAGACCGGAGGGAAAAAGACCTTTAGGGAGGCCGAGACGTAGATGGGAGGATAATATTAAAATGGATTTGAGGGAGGTGGGGTATGATGATAGAGACTGGATTAATCTTGCACAGGATAGGGACCGCTGGCGGGCTTATGTGAGGGCGGCAATGAACCTTCGGGTTCCTTAAAAGCCATTTGTAAGTAAGTAAGGATAGTTTATCATTAATAAATAAGGAGAAGCTGTTAACTTGAACCAAAGCTTTACTGGATTATGCAATAAAGTAGGCGATGTTTGGATCCTGTGTCTCAACTCTTATATTCAATTATTATCTTAGAATGTGCTCGATTACACTAACATCTAGTGCTTGAAAATGGAACTAAACGCCGACGAGAAACAAAACAGGAAAATTCGCTCAGTGTCCATTATATTATATAATCCCTATTCGCCGGTGAAACCGCCAGCATAAAGCTAAAATGAAACGGAACACCATTACAAAATCCGTTATCGGCTAGATAGAAAATATTCCCGCTATGTTAAGGTCGGAATCCGCCAGATCTGGCGGAAATTCCGCTGTTCTGGTAACATGTCAGTACAATGACCTCTGTTGTGCAAATTTTGTCTGAGTGTGCATACGGCACTTGCGCAAGATGAAGTTGTAAATAAACTTATATGCAGATGTGATTAAAAAAAATAATCTGTGGCGTGACATCCCGAAGTAAACACTCCGCATTTACGTGTTAATCCACAAGATATTATAAACCGGTTGCCGATGCAATTGAGTCCTTTGATTTTTCTAGTTTCGTGCAGTCGCCAAAACCTGCTGCGTGGTCAACAATAGAGGACGAGATTGTTTCAAGGAGTAAACGCAAGTAGCTCATTTATCTGCAGTTAAGTCAGTTCGATTAATGACATTCTGAAAATTTACACACACATTATACATACAGGGTGTATCAACAGGTAAGAGAGATCATTATGGGGGTAATAGAGGATCTGATTTGCTGCAGATATGTTAGTATCATTTTTATTTTCGAATTCGGCCCAGTTTCCGAGTTGCACAATAATACACGTTCCTTCGATTTTCATAAGCTATGGACACCTTTGTCGTTTTATTTTGCTAATTATGCAGTGTTGTGACGAATTTACTGAGTTTTTATAGCCTACATTCGGTCTCTCCAACTAATAGTGGTTAGTAGGGTTCGAATGTTCATGATCAAAATGTTAAAATGACACTGATTATACAGGGTTAGTTAAAAGTCTCGCCCCACCTAAATAACTTTTGAAGCATATGGTTCAGTGACATGAAACTTGCTATGTGAGGATAACCATATAGGGTAAACATTAGTAATTTCGTGAAAATTTCATGAAATTTTAATTTAAAATGCAAATGTGCAAATATATCCTTATTCCGATTTTTTCATCTAAAACAGTGTTGTCAGACAGAGACTAAACGGAGCGGAGCGCTCCACTAGATTCGTTGCGTGCTCCGGTGTTTCCACAGACATAAGCAAGTTCACGCTCCGATCTAGCTCCACAACCGGTTTTGGAGCTTACAACTCTGACACTACTGATCTAAAAGACGATAATGTGCTGTACAATTCTGGGCACATAAAAGATTGGACACGTTCATGAACAAGTGCCAAAAACCACTTTTACAACTTAATCTAAAAGGTTGGTTATTTCGTGATAACCTTGGTAATTTCGTGATATTACATTGATAATTTCGTGAGAGTTAGAAGAATTGTGTGAAAATTCATTAAAGTCAAATGAAATTCTCATTTTTGTTACAAGACTTCAAACATAGTAATTCCGTCTAAAATTCATAGCAATAAAACATAGATATACATATCAACACATAATAAGAATGAAATCAAAGTAAAATTTGAAATTGAAAAGGCATCTTCTTTGCCCTAAAAGGGTGAACACTTTTATTACGGACTTTACTATAGCCTATATTACTAGGGTAACTCCAAAAGTAATGCATAAAATTTGTTTAAAAATTATATTTATATCCTACAGCTTTGCTATTTTCACAGAATGTAGATACATTCCTTAGGAACAAAATGTCACTTTTCCACATAATTCCCGTCCCTTTCAACTGCCTTACATAACCTAGGAACGAGGGCCTGTAGACCAGCACTGTAAAAGTCTAGACCAACACGTCTGAGCCACTCTTTAACAGCGTGCACAAGGGAGTCATCTTCTAACCTCGTTCCGCGAAGGGATCCTTCAGTTTACCAAAGAGATGGTAATCGCACGGTGCCAGTTCAGGACTGTAAGACGGTGTTTCAGTGTTGTCTATCCGAATTTTCTGATCTGGTCTGCAGTCTTGTGACTGACATATGGCTGTGCGTTGTCGTGCAATAGCAGAACATCCTGCTTCTCCCGATGTCGTCGAACACAACTCAGTCGAGCTTGAAGTTTCTTGAGAGTTGCAACATACCCGTCAGAATTAATGGTGGTTCCGTGTGGCATGATGTTCACAAGCAAGAGTCCTTCTGAATCGAAAAACACAGTAGCCATAACTTTTCTTGCCGAAGGTGCACTTTTGAATTTCTATTTCTTTGGTGAATTTGCATGATGCCACTCCATTGTCTGCCCCTGTCTCCGGTCCAAAATGGTGGAGCCATGTTTCATCTTCTGTCACAATTCTTGCAAGTAAGTCATCTAGCACTTATCATTGACACTTAGCATGATAACAAATCAAACAGAAGTTACACTGAACCCATTGCGTTCCCCTTTTCTTTTTTGTTATCACATCTTATCTTCAGATTTCTAAAATTCGTATTGTAATACCATTTTTAAAATAGTATAAAAGTAACGCTTAATACTCAACAAAATTTCTCCTCAAACAGCTAAGATTTCTATCAGTAAAGCTAAGCCTATATGGCGACTACAGCTGTATCTAAAATTCCAAAAACATTTCCTAAAATTTCATTAAGATATAATAAATTTTTGTACCAAATTCATATGCTTACCTTTAGTAATAAGCCTGTAATGTAATTACAAACATCCACAAAATTTGTACGCCTGAGAAGTCGACGCTAACTTGCTCTCTCCAAACATAAAAGCTCACTGAAGCAGCTACAATAGTCACACAAAGCGTAGCTGTATGTTTCTGGAAACTGGACAACATATGCAATCCCTTGGCGGAAATTTGAATCTCGTAACACCATTGGTTAGTTCACGAAAGAGCAAAGAAAAAGTATCACGAAATAACCACTGCCACGAAATTACCAATGTTTACCCTACTAAGAACTCAATAATGGTATTACAGAGTTTTTTCTATTTCCGGTTTAACCGGAAGTAACTCCAACTCTCTTATTTTAAATGGAACACCCAATATTTCTTTTTATTATTGAATAGTGCTCATTAAGAGCTTTTCAAAAAGTACCCACATTTGATACTTCTGTACAAATTCAGTGTCACTAAGTCAAGAAAACTGAAAAGTGTATCGAATATTAAAATAATAAAAGCACTATCTTAATAACTTTTGAAGCATACGGTTCAGTGATATTAAACTTGGTATGTGAGGATAACCATATGCTAAGAACTCAATAATGGTATTACCGAGTTTTTTCTACTTCCGGTTTAACCGGAAGTAACTGCAATTCTCTTATTGTAAATGGAACACCCAATATATATTTTTTTATTTTTGAGCAGTGCTCATTAAGAGCTTTTCAAAAAGTACCCACACTCGATACTTTTGTACAAATTCAGTGTTACTAAGTCAAGAAACCTGAAAAGTGTATTGAATATTAAAATAATAAAAGCAGCACCTAAATAACTTTTGAAGCATACGGTTCAGTGATATGAAACTTGGTATGTCAGGATAACCATATGCTAAGAACTCAATAATTGTATTACCGAGTTTTTTATACTTCCGGTTTAACCGGAAGTAACTCCAACTCTCTCATTTTAAATGGAACACTCAATATATTTTTTTTATTTTTGAATAGTACTCATTAAGAGATTTTCAAAACGTACTCACACTCGATACTTCTGTACAAATTCAGTGTTGCTAAGTCAAGAAAATAGAAAAGTGTATCGAATATTAAAATAATAAAATACTCCTTCCTTAACAAAAACAAAACAAAGCTAGCTCACCTTCTAAATTATGTGTTCAAATTGGTAGCCCTCAGCTGCTTTACAATGTGTCACTCGATCATAAAAACCATTTAAGGAATGATTGAACCAGGCTTTAGGAATATCTTGCACCACTTCCATTTTTATTTAGCAACACTGAATTCGTACGGAACTACCAAGTGTGGTTACTTTTTGAAAAGCTCTTAATGAGCTTTATTCAAAAATAAAAATATATATTGGGTGTTCCGTTTAAAATAAAAGAGTTGGGGATACTTCCGGTTAAACCGGAAGTAGAAAAACTCGGTAATAGCATTATTGAGTTCTTAGCATATGGTTATCCTCACATACCAAGTTTCACATCACTGAACCGCATGCTTCAAAAGTTATTTAGGTGGTGCGTTTATTATTTTAATATTCGATACACTTTTCTGTTTTCTTGACTTAGCAAAACTGAATTTGTACAGAAGTATCGAGTGTGGGTACTTTTTGAAAAGCTCTTAATGAGCACTATTCAAAAATAAAACTATATATTGGGTGTTCCATTTAAAATAAGAGAGTTTGAGTTACTTCCGGTTAAACCGGAAGTAAAAAAAACTCGGTAATACCATTATTGAGTTCTTAGTATATTGTATATTGTTTCATGTCACTGAACCGTATGCTTCAAAAGTTATTTAGGTGGTGCAGGACATTTAACTAACCCTGTATATCATTGGTTGTGTTTAAGAATATGAAGTGTTAGCGCATGATTTACACTGCTTTGAAATTTAGAGTATTTTGCTTAACATTTCGTCATGCGGAAATTGGCTGGGCCACTCGATAACAAAAAAACTCTCTACTGAAGGATGCACTGGAAGGAATTGTGAACGGAAAGAAATCTCATAGCAGAAGAAGATATTAGATAATAGACATTAAGATACACGGATCATTTACGGAGACTAAGAGGAAGGCGGAAAATAAGAAAAATTGGAGAATGTTGCGTTTTGCAGTGAAATACCTGCCTGCCCTTGGACAGAACGCTATGAATGCATGAACTAGACTTATTTTAACAGATTCTTCGATATCGGTATCGAAAGTTTCCTAACCATTTAATAGCCCCATGTTATGACTCTCACTAGAAAATTAGATTAGTTCTTTTGAGGATATCACAGGCCTACATAATTATAGTTTACTGCTTAGAATGGTATTTTAAACAACAATGTTATGTATGTTGCTTTTAAATAATAAATTTCATAAGATGGAAGACAGCACAAATCTAGACATGTGTTGATACAAATTAGCATATAATTCAACCGCTTCTGAAAAAGCGTGAGCGTAACGAATGGCATTAACCGTCACGGGTTGATTTACTCGGGCTGATAAGACGATAACGTCCGGAAATTGATGAACATATCGACCATAAACTAAATGTGGAACACTACAGACTTAGTCTCTTTCAGGTTATGAGTTGTGTATGCATATAAAAATGATAAAATTAGACCTTTATCTATGTGAGCTATGAGAGCGTTCCTTCAAATTACGATAATGTCATAACAATTCTATAAAAGTAGATGTCGCAGAGACTCTTTGGAAAATTTGCAGAACAAGGTTACTATCAGTCATCCCCACCCCGAGACACTAGAGTCTAGTCCAAGCCATGCAACTAATAAGAACAGCACGACAAACAGCAAAGTCACATGCACGACTTTGCTAGATTCACGGAGCTCGACATTAAACTACTTGTAACTACATACTGTACGTCTAACCACCGATACTTGCATATCAGTAGACATCAATGAATTTTGAATAGTTAAGTTAGAGTGAAACTGGTTACAAATGAAAAGCCCATCAAGGTCTTAATAACAACATACAGTATAGACAGAAATTCTGTGACCTCAATAAGTGCTTCGTTTTCCAGACAATGATTTTGAATTAGGACCAGCAAAACCGCCCTATTTAACGGCGTAAACGATTGACCAACACAGCCATTCCAACAAGTGTACATGGCTTTTTACGTGTTATATTTTATATAGTTTTTTTTAAATTGTTTAAAACTGTATCTTATTGTATTTTATATTACACCGTTACTGTGAATTCCGATCGATACATTAACAACGTTCAGATCTTTTTGGCCAATGAACTGGAGAGGTTCGCAGAGAATGAACCAACTTTATTTCAACAGGTTTGACCGAAGGTTCACATTGCAAGAAAATCGAACGCCGCTGTACGGGAATTGTAAGGTTTATTTAAACCATAACATTTGCAGCAATGACGATATTTTTTGGTCAGCGGGATCCCAATATCTTTGTGTCGTGTGATTTCTCTTATGGAAATTCGTGAAAAGCTGTGTTTGTGCGAGATCGTGCGTATTTGCTTTTTTCCCGCACAGAACCAATACGCGGTAAGTGTGAAATACCGCATTCAGTATTCCCAACGTAACACACATAACAATTTCCCTCTTCTTACCGCTTAAGCGCGACATTCATTTTACTGCTTTAGGCTTTTAACATATTATTTTTAGAGACGTTTAACATAGTAATAATTATAAATTGGAAACTTACCACTGCAATTTCACCTAAATTGCAATGTTAATTATTGTTTTTAAATATTTGCAAAAATTAAGTAAAGTCTACTACTCCACGAAACTTATTGCATTCCTGATACAAGTAACATTAAGGAAGCCGTGAAAAAATCAACAAGATTCCAGATGCCGATGTTATTACTGCAATATGTTATATAAATAATATTGTTAAAATATTAAAATGAAAAGTAAATCATTACATAACCTTACCGTTTGTTTTAAGTTCGCATTTATAGACTGGGGGGGAAAAAAAGACAGACGTTTATCACGGCCTGCTGGAGTATAGTAAACACAGAAAACATTTTACAGCAACAAATTTGAAGAAAGATATTTTGGTGTTTCGAAGTTGGCGTCATTAAACAGAAACCAACACGGAGATTTCATTGCAACTAATTATAAATTCGTTTTTCAGGTATGTAATAAACTATCTTCGCACAAAATAATGTACGATACACGAGCGGTATGTTTGTTTTCATGTTTTCGGAAATTAAAAAAGCTCAACTACGTTTCGCTTTTTCAATCTTTTCCTCGATCATGAAAACGTCAACATACCGCTCTTGTAACGTATATTACTATTGCACGTCGTCCTAACGACATTAATTAATTGAAAAGATTTGCTTCATCTCCGTTGAGATTTTGCAATTGGTTATGGGGAATCTGTGTTCGCGAATGTGGGTAGGCGTATGTAGATTAGATGTTAACCTATGTAATCTTAAGAAATGATTTTGCCGTTAGGTAAGTGATAAATGGCACAGTTACATCACTTCAACAACCATGGTCTTATGAAAGTCTGATGTATCTTAAGATCTATTACACGACTATTAAAACTCCCGTTACTTCGCGCCACCTTGTTAAAGATATAAACATGCACACATTTGATAAATATTCTATTCTTTGCAGGAAATGTTAAACGCAGAGCAATTCTACAAGGAAAACCAACTCACAAAAGGAAACGCCGAACAAAACGTATCTGAATACATGCACTTGATGACATGGAAACCTGGCGAGCGGATACTGGATCTGGGATGTGGTCCAGGGACGAACGCTGCAGAGGTTCTGCTACCTCGCCTACCAGATGACTTCGAGATTCTGGTGGGAGCAGACATATCGCAGCCCATGCTGCAGATTGCCTCCAGCCAGTACAAGCATCCCAAACTCAAATTCTTACACCTGGATCTCAGCAAGAACATACCAGCTGATTCCCAATTCAGGACTCCAGGCTTCGACAAGATATTCGGCTTCTACATCCTGCATTGGATTCCTGACCAGAGGTTAAAGAACAATATCATTTTTCTCTCACAGCAAAAACGTGTCTAACATTTCACAGAACATTTCATGAATTTTGTATAACGTAAAATAAAAAAAAAAAAACACTCTGGCCTCTGTTAGAATTTTATATTCACATATTTAATTCAGTCTCCATGCACTAATTGTATTGTTAATACCGCTACATTTCAAGATATTCTAATATAAGAACTAATGTATAGTTAGGCCTACTAAAATAAAGATTGGGATGTTGGAATATTCGAAGTCCATAAATGAAGAGTCCACTGCAAGAATGATAGATGTCACTTTCTTGTCGAAAATGAACCAAGACTGTCAATGCATAGCTTAAGATATATAGACTGTATACAGAGAGTTATATGGCATTAACACGGATAGCCATTGTCCAGTAATGATTGGAAAATTACAGTTAAGCTTTGAGCGCTAAGCATTTCAAACTTTCAATTGCTTCTCCTGCAAAATGTACTCCAAATGACATCGATCATTCTTGCAGTGGACTCTTCAAATATAAGGCACTGCAAATGATCGGAGAATCCAGAGCACAGGTACACAAGACAACACATAATTTAGTTACGATAATTAATTTGCCTGCACTAGGTATGTTGTTTCAACTCGTTTCGAATCTCACTTGAAAAACTGCGAGAAAATGTTAATTAGTTGTAAATAATAAATAATATTATAAAAATTTATTCTTAGTAAATGTGAAAGCAACTGTTATGAGTTTCCAAATGATACAGGTAAAAAGATGTTAATTTTTAAATAGTTTATCTGTTAAGTGTTATAACAAGGATACTGAACTTGTTGAATTGTCAAATTATATGCTGCTGAATCGTTAAACACTTGACGTTACTCAACCTATATCTTAAATTGGTTGATGAAAGAGATCTTTGATTTCTGTTAAGGACTCTCTGTTTCTGCACTGTTTTCAGGATAGCTATAACTAATATATACAACATGCTGCGACCTGGAGGACAGGCTGTGCTTAGTGTCTTGACAAAATCTGACATAGTGGCAGCAATGATTAATCAAAGCAAGAGAAATGAATGGCAGTCTTATGTAAAGGTGAGAATCGTTTTAATAGTACGCCTATAACCATGCATCACTATAAAAGCTCAAGGAATCTTATGCCTGCTACTTACGGTCAAATTTTTCGTTAAATTTATTTCTCACTAAATTCAATTCAGTTGAATTGTGTTATATTTGTGTTGCTCTCGGTCAAATTATAGTAGCTAAAACAGAGTTTTGTCAAATACTGAACACAACTTTTCTTTTTTTTCGTCAAATATTCAATGAAAACCACCAAAAAGCGAAGACGGTATGCTGAAGCAGCGCTATCTGGTGTGCAGATTGTGAAGTTCAAACAAATATTAAACATGGCCGACTATATGTGGAACCAACGAATATCTTCTCGCTCGTTGGGTGGATCAAAGAAGCTGTGAGTCTTTTACTAGACCAGGGCTGGGCACCAAGAGCAAACTTAGTGTAGGCCTACCACATGAGAACGGAAGTTAGTTTAAGGACAGCCCTCATACAACTATTGAGAAATGTGGGGTAAAGGGTTCGGTTTACATTTTGTCATAAAGCCAGATCACACAGGTAAGAAACTATTCTTGAGCTTTGGAACAGACAAAAAGAAAACTTGCAGTATTTACCATTCTATGGACGTAATAATAACCACTATCAGTTGCGTAGTTTATATGTGGTGAATTTCTTAAATATTTCACGAACTTACGAATAACAGTGTACGAGTATATGCAGTTGGATCTTAATACTACTTAATTTCTGGCTAATTATATTTATTCAGAAAACTTTTATGACTGTTTCAGGACGTTGAGAAGGCTGTAGCACCTTATCAGCATTCAAAAGAACCTGTTGAAGAGTTGAGAAGCCTCTACAAAGATGCAGGGTTCGAGATTGTAGACATTAAATGGAGAGAACTTTCGTTCGATTTCAAGCTCACTAGCAAAATGAAAGGTGAATGTTTCATTCATTCATAGTTTTCTGTCCAAAGGCGGGTATTTCATTGCAAACCCAGCATCCATATACCTTAATGTTGTCTATGATCTGATATCTTCTTCTGCCCCGAACATTCCTCCCTTTCAACTTTCCTTCCAATGGGCAGTTTCTTCTTAGCCAGTGATCCCAGCACTTTCTTTTTCACTTAATTATTAGTTTTAGTATTATACTTTCTTCATCCAATCTTTCTAGCACAACTTCATTTCTCATTTTTACTGTCCATTTCTATCTATTTCACACGCTCCATTCTTCTGCATATCCACATTTCAAAAGCTTCCAGTCGTTTCTCTTCACTTCGTCGTAATGTCCATGTTTCTATCCCATACAATGCTACACTCCACATAAAGTACTCCACCAGTCTCTTCCTTAGTTATTTTTCTACAAATCCGCAGAAGACGCTCCTTTTTGTATTAAAAGCTTCCTTTGTCTTTGCTATCCTCATTTTGACTTCCTATCAGCAGCAGTTCTTAACACTCAAAGTAATATGAAGTTGTTCACAAGAATTATTATAATACATTCTACAGCAGACCTGGGAGTAAATAACTCGGTTGGGTCACTGCAAATCAACCCTTAACTCCTCACTCCACCTTCCCCAGCTGAGACAGTAACGTTTTGGTGCGGTACGAGCAGGCAGGAAGTTCAGTGACGGATTGTATCAGGAAGACATCATAGCTTTTACGAACTTTCGACTCTTGCTGGTCGCCTGAAATCCACCACTGATGCACAAAGCCTTACTGAGCGTTTTTATAAGGCGGTGTAAGCAAAATGGGCATGGGCGGTAGTTTCTCCGTCCCTTTCACTTCCCCTCTTATTCCTAGGGCTATTGTAGAGTAATGCACTTATTTACACGAAACACTTCGTCTGCACATTTATTAGTATAGTGAATAAATAAATTATATTTTATGTAACGACGCTCGCAACTGCCGAAGTTATATCAGCATCGCTGGTGTGCCGGAATTTTGTCCCGCAGGAGTTCCTTTACATGCCAGTAAATCCACTGGCACGAGCCTGTCGAATTTAAGTACACTTAAATGCTATCCACCTGGGCCGGGATCGAAGCCGTATCCTCGAGAACAGAAGGCCAGCACTGTACCGACCGCGTCACCCAGGCCGACAGTAAAGTAAATATTTACGGTCTTACTAATAAACCGTGTATAATTTTTATACGAGACTTATGCGGAGTTGAGACAGAAGACGTTATTAATAAACCATGCATAAGCGATGGATGTATAAACAGTCTGTAACTACACAATGGAAATTGCTTTGCAGTAGTTATATACACGAAACCTCTTGTTTAAGCGTTGTATATAGAGAAAAAATGGCCGCCCCTCTAACAGCTGTTCGTATCGACTGTCATTTTATGATGATGGCTGCCTTGTAAGCACAGAAGAACAAACCAAAGAGCATAGAATAATTAGAGTAATATTGCTGTAGCTTGTACTCTTTGACCAAAATATAATGTGGTAATCGATCAGAGCCAGTTGTACTATCGATACTTAACATGGCACAGTAGAGCGCTCTACCGGATGCAATAGGTAATCTCAGATATTCTATTACCTTTCGTAATGAAGTAATGACGAAACTATGACGTAGTTGTGTAACAGTTATACTGTGATACATGACGTATGTAGTGATTATTAGTAAGAAATTTACACACGACTTACAAACGAGCTACTCATTGTATAAGACAGTTAAACATCTGTATATAGAGTTTTTATTAGTAAGATCGTTAGTGTTGAGAAGGAAAGAAAAATGTGTATAATATTCTATAAAACCGTTTATATTGTGCCGCTGTATGCTAGCTGGCAAGTCCAGATGGCACTGCAGAAATATTGTAGTTGTGTTCATTGGCCCGTACCAATTGGTCAACTCGAACCCGACTAATGTCGGTCCAGTTCTGAAAAGAGTAGGCCTAGGCAGTGGGACGTGCCGATTGGCTCATGCGACTTTAGTCGAGATTCAGCTCTCAAACAAGATGGAGCGGACAAAGGACAAAGTCACGTCATTACACCACAGTCTACTATATACAGTCACGAAGCTTGAGTTTTGAGGGTGCTAGAAACAATAGACTGTGACGGTACTATTCTGCATTGCCTGTAATGAGGCGATATTAGCGATCCTAGTGGTGAGCAACTACCTAATGTTTGCATATTTACTACGTATTGAGCTTCGCGACTGTATATACTAGACTGTGATTACACCTAATCCAGTTATAGTTATACCGCGATTGGTCTGTTTCCTGAGATTGTAGATTAAAAGTATAAGGATCGTAACAGAAGGCATGGTGCGCTCATGAAAATCCCATACAGTTTGGTATTGGAAAGACAGAAGATGAAAGAAAACTAAAGAATTTAATTTGTCAAACACAGAGTAACAGCTAGATGTTCATGAGACAGAATGGCTCTTCTGAATGAAGTGTCACTCTTCCTGATTTTCAACTCTGTCAAATTGAGAACAGTCTCAAAATTACTACTCGACATCCAGAAAAATTTGCAACGCGATATATTTGTTCGTAGCTGGCTTTCGATGGCCACTGTGATAAAAAGCACAGTGCGGAAATCAACATTGAACAGGAAATGAGGATCGCTGTGTACAGTTTGATTCCAAGATTTGACAAGATGTGCAGCAAACAATATGCTCGTTCGTCCAACTCATTATAGACCATCCGTTCATTACACCTAATCCAGTTATACCGAGATTGGTCCGTTTTTCTTTTTTTTATTGTTGAGTAAGAGTAAAAGGTTCGTAATAAAAGGCATGATGCTCTCGTGAAAATTACACACAGTTTGGGAAAGACAGGATATGAAAGAAAACTAAAGAATTTTCAACCGTAGCGTAACAGTACACTCTATACCAGATGTCTTTGGAGCGGATATAAACAACGGAACGAAATGCAAGTGAGCGCGGTTCACACGATACTAAGTGTCTGTGTATGAATTAAGTGAAAATTAAAGTAATGTCTTTGAACATACCTTCTTGCATCAGTCATTAGTTGTACTGCTGTCGTCTGCTCTCACACCGCACAGATGCTAGACGCAATAGAACTGTAGTTGTGGACGCGTCCCTGAATACCATATCGTACTGTTCTCCAACCAGGAGATCAACCGTGAAAGGACTGTGCTTACTATTGCGTCATCTATTGGAGCGAAGTAGATAGATAATATTATCGTTATAACGTCAGTTTAAAAACCATGCGCTCTCCTGCATGTTATTTCTTATATGGAGGGATTAAAAGACCAGGGCCGTATTCATAGACAATTTTTAGCGCGGGTTTCCGGTGGATGATCAGCGTTTTTCGTATTCATAAACCAGTGTTAGCGATAAGATATGATTTGAATTCTGTACAAGTAACCAGTGGATAGCCGGGGCTAGCTTAGTACGCTCGTAGCGCGTGCTGCGAAATGTCTATGAATAGCACCCCAGGAGATTAACAGTGATCTAATTTTGTAGCTAGGGTAGTATAAATATGTGTGTAACAATGTTATTGTTTGTGCTGTGAGAGCGAGGAATAGAGATAAGAGTACCCACGTGTGTGACCTTATGACATCAACATTCATTCACAGCATTACCCCGCTCCGTTTCATTCCGCAAAGACTTTCTCGTGGTTGGAGCACAGTAACCAGGATATGCACGCGCTAGTGTCTACAACGCTCTCAGCTAAGTAATGATTTGCCAACCAATGGGAGCGCAGTGATAACATGAGATGCATCGAGACCCTTGTTACGGTCTGCTCCAAAGACATCTCGTATAGAGTGTAGACGTTCATGGGAAGGAATGGCTCTTCCGAATGAAGTGTCACTCTTGCTGATTTTGGACTCTGTCAAATTGAGAAGAGTCTCAAAATTACTACTCGACATCCAGAAAAATTTGCGACGCTATAGGCCTATGTCTGTTCGTAGCTGGTTTTCGATGGTCACTGTGACAAAAAGCAAGTACCGTGCGGAAATCAACATGGGACAGGAAATGAGGATCGCTGAGTACAGTTTGATTACAAGATTTAACCAGATGTGCAGTAAACAATATGCTCACTCATCCAACTAATTATAGATCATCCGTTATTTCGCGAAACTTATGGTGGCAGGGGAAGAAAAAAGTGGACTGAGAAACTTCCCTCCCTCGCTGCACATCTACTAGCGCACTTATCCCACCACAAGATTCTTACTGTAAGGCCTGATCACATAGTTATAAGCTACGGCGCATTCATGTATTTAGTTTCACGAGATAACGAAAGAACTATACTATTTATTTAATATATTTTATAATTGTTCACAATATGAAGACCTACTTCTTTAAAACGGTTTACATTAACTGTTTGTGAATTTAAAACATGTGCTTAATTTCACTCACCAACGTAACCATATCAAGTGTTAGGTAGGTCTATGTTCTGACTTCGGGCGTCGCGGGAAAAGCCTGATACACATAGACGCTGTGAACCACTGGCGTAATGAAGGTATATTAAATAAAAAGTACAATATTTTTAACTTCCTGGTTCCTTTTAACTCTGTAATTTTTGTATTAAATAGAGAGGTACTGCACAAAATGAACATCTCTGTGACTGAAATTCTACATATTAATTTTACACTCTTGTAAATATATTCACTTTCTTTATTACTGCATTACGTCATTAGTTGATTACCATCATACGCTTCACTAATTTGTCCAGAACTGACATAATTACGGAATTACTTTGCCGTTCTTCACATGAACTACTGTTACAATTATTATTTAAAAATGTTTCTTTCCTTTACCAGATTTCATGACTGGAGTCAACCCTTTTCATCCCAACATACCAAAAGAGCTGCAGGATATTTACATGACCGACTTTCTGATGGAATTAACGAAGGCCAAATTCAAAAGAGAATTCATCGATAACGATAACATCACTGAAACGAAGTACGAACAAACAGCTGCATTGCTCAGGAAAACATGAAGTTGAACAAACAATACCGTTGTTTCTGTGTTAGTGAAGTTAGTTCTGCTTGCCTCCTATGGATTGGTGCTGGTATTTGTTATTTTTGTTTATGATATGTGAACTTGAGCAGTTAATAAGAAATGGGTCTCATTTATAACTAGTTTGGAAAATGCACACAGATAATCAAATTAAGCATTCCAGTAGAATAAAGAATATTATATTTTTGAAAAGCTGTATCAACAAATTATAGATCAGAATTAACATTATTTATGTTTTTATTACAGTGATTGATAATGTCTTAGTGCAGAAGTTCTCAAACTGTGGTACGCGTATCCTCAGAGATATGTGGAGATTTGGTAATTGGTACGTCTTGGATTTTTGTTGAACCCAGTTAAAACTGAAATTGTGACTTTTACTCTAAAGAAGACCGATCACGAACAAAGTCAGTTAGGAATTATTGTTGATTCCAAGTTGACATGGGAAAGTCATATTTCTCATATTTCTACTACTTTCAAGAACTTTGTTTCTCCTTAAGAGATTAAAAACTATTGTATCTGAAAACTATATTCGTGATGCTTATTTTGCTTACTTTCAACGTACTCTTACCTATGAAATATTGCTATGGGGCAACAGTGCTTAAATAGAGCCCTATTTCTTCAAATAGGGCCATAAGAATTATATCAAATGCTGCTTTTAATGAACACTGTAAACCTTATTTGTGAAAAACAAAATCATGGTTATAATAAATTTGTATTTTCTAGAATTAATTTTGTATGTTAAGGACAATCTCCCAACTTTAACATTAAGAAATTACATTCATTCCTATGACAAAGGAGAAGGAAATGATTATAATATCTTAACTTGTTGACTTGCTAAATCGCAAAAAAAAATTTTTTGTCAAATGTCATTGAAGGTTGCAAATAAATTTCCAATGTATATTTTTAATTTAAGCAGAGTTGCTCTCAAATTTTACACCTACAGTTGCTTAATTTTAAATCCTTTTTTTTAACCTTGACGAATTTTTTTATTGTACAAGCTCTTTGTAATTGTTCCATTATAACTAACCTTGTCTATACATATTGTTTTAGACATATAATTTGAACTATTAAAATAATTAAATTTGTAAAAATAAGAAGCGATTTTATTTAAAAGTTCGCTGTAAGCAGCTATTCCTCTGCCGTATGCAATAATGCCAACCCTCTCTTCAACGACTTACAATAGGTTAAAAATAGTTTCAAAATGACATTATTTATGAGACATTATCTGTATTGTCTACTGCATGTCTTTTATTAATTACTTCTGTTAACATAGACCTATACTTTCCATTTGTAAACCGAAACAAAATAAAACATTCAAACCAACACACTGTAGTTTCATTGCCGACACTGGAAAACATATTCTACGTACCGGAGTATACCTGATACAGCGCAGAGATTTTTGTTTGCAAGTCATTAAATATTAAAATGGTGAAGGTTTATAATCCATATTATGGATCATCCTTTTTAAATACAGATATAGAGTAAACTGCTTACAACAAACTACTATGAACTCAGCGTTTTACAAAACAGAATAATAAATATGGAATATTAGACGCGTTTATTTACTCTTTCTGATGAAGACACATCATAACGTTTTAAGTGATAATCTCTGCTAATACCAGATTAAAGAACAATGTTCCAAAAGTGAAGTAGTCCTAACAATCCCAGCACAGGCAAAATGAAAAAATTCTGTTATGTGTGTCAACCGGATAAGTTGCTTATCAGACAATTAAACCTCAACTAACGGATTAGTATCACAATATTGCTAAGAAAGACACGAAGGTACTCAGTTTTCAGGAGAGCAAGGACGAAGTTTCTACCTCTCTCATAAACCAGGGTTTAAACGCGAAAGTCGCCTGTGCATATCAAAGTACAGAGTGGTTCAGAAGGAAGGTAAAATACTTCAGGATAATGCAGTTGGGTTTAATCTACATCGATTTAACCTGATATACCTATGTCCGAAATGTAACGCTTCGGAAGTTATTGATGGGCGATCATTTAAATGGAGAGAAACATTGTAGACGTATTTGTACCTTTCAGAACATTGTGATATGATACATTATTGAAAATGCTTAATATTATGTTGTTCCAATAAGTTTATTTCATAACCTATATATATATATATATATATATATATATATATATATATATATATATATTTTGAAATGGTAATGGAAATTACGGGAAAACGGCTGAACGGATTTTAATAAATGACCCCTCATTTTGTTGGAACCCAAAGTTTTTCAGAAAAATATTAGTTTCCTGTGAAATGTCAATTTTCCTACATCATTTTCCTATTTTCCAAAATCCATCTTTCGTCAGTTTTGAGAATTAATTAATTGCATTTCAGAATAAAACAAAACACACACTACAATAAACAATAGACTATAGTATTACACGAAGGCCATGACCTACACGATTGCTGACATAGAGTTCAGATGGCTTAGATTCTTTCACATCATAATGCCAATATGTCGATCTTCATTTGTGTAATTTTTTGATAACGTACAAAAAATAATTTACAGGTCTGATTCTCTGGTCTGTAGTTTTCCGAGTACAGCTGTGTATTGGATATTAAGAACTACAAAACTTAAGAATGTTTGATGACATTATTACCATTAAAAATGAAATATTATTAGTTAATGCAACACATAGTGGTATACTGATGATATGAAAATGAAACCTTTTGGGGCTTTAAGTAAGTAGACGCAGAGAAAGAATATTTTATATTAAATCTTCATTTCTATAATTTACTGAGTAACGGCTATATAATATGTTACTGAAAACTATAAAACTTACGTAAGGTAACAATATTGTTATTCAAAATGAAATACTTTTATAGTTATTAATCAAGTAGTGTGGGTCTTTCTCATATATTTAATGCCAGAGTGATATAGATATTTATATGTCTGATTCTTTCATTTTCCTTGGTAGTAATTGAGTCATGCTCCCTATTTTAGCTGCGTCTTTAAACTACATCAAAATTAATTTCATATTTCTTTGGTTTAATCGATTAGATTTGTGATCGCTGACAAGCATATTTTGTTGTAGGTAAAATAGCATGCCATTTCACTTCTTGCTACCGTGATGAGTAAGTTTATTTCCCGCAACCAGCAACGAATGAAACACTGAAACTTCCAACGATTTACGATGGACAATTTTATTTAGGGTGCATATAAGATTCTACAACTCTGAAATATCATTCACCTCATTTTCCACATCTCAGCAATAGATTCCTCAGAACAGCCTATATTACAGAAAATATACGGGATAACATTCATTGTTACACAAATTAATCCAGCAGTGTTTGGTAGATCAGTATTGTCTGGAGGAAGCGCAAAAATTACAATTCCTAAGAAAAGACCAAAAGGTATTACTTACTGATAAAATAAGAGGCCTACAAGATTTTGTAGTCTCTTGATCACCTCAGCAAGATCTCTTAGTGGGGAAAAAGTGATTCTGCCCTCTACATTTCAGGGTAGTTCACGAAACATGCAGCAGCTATACCACGATGCTAAGTCTTTTGTTCAAAGCATGACAAACCTTACATTTTCTTAACTTTCACCTACAATCCGCAATTATCTGAAATGGCTACTGCATTACTCCCACATGAAAAACTCACTGATCGTCCTGACATTGTTACTTGCGATTTCGCATTGAAACTCAAGAACGGAAGACGGATAGATTCAAGGAAAAGTATTTGGCAAAAAAAGAAACATTCAGAGAGAGTATGTTTCACTATTATGGAAGCAAATAACTTTCAAAATGTCTGGTATTCTTCATTGAAAATAAATCTGAACAATTTTTATTTGAACTTCTTATGGACTTAGTTTGCAGTATTTGCTGCACAAGCCACTAGTCTATATATATATAATTTGAACTGGTAATGGAAATTGCGGGAAAACGGCTGAACGGATTTTAATAAATAACCCCTCCTTTTGAAGCTCGGAACCCAAAGTTTTTTTTTTTTCAGAAAAACAGTAGTTTTCAGTGAAATGTCAATTTTCCTACATCATTTTCCTATTTTCCAAAATCAATATTTCGTCAGTTTTGGGAAATAATTGTATTTCAGCACGGCCGACTTGAAGCTCCCTTCGCGTAAAGGAGAAGCGAAGCGAGCATCAAGTCGGCCGTGATTTCAGTATAAAATAAAACACACACTACAATAAACAGTAGACTATTACACGAAGGCCATGACCTGCAGGATTGCTGACATATTTAGAGCTCAAATTGAATTGGTTATTAAAAACTTCAAGACTTGCTAGAAATAATTTACCGGTCTGATTTTGCGGTGTGTAATTTTCTGAGTACAGCTGTGTATTGGATATTAAAATCTACAAAACTTGAGGTGGTTTGATGACATTATTACCATTATAAATGAAATATTATTATAGTTAATGCCATGATGTGACTATTTTTCATTAATTATACATATTAATGCTATACTGACGATATGAAAGTGAAACGTTTTGGGGTTAAGTAAGTAGATGTAGAGAATATCGTAAATTACATCTTCATTTCTATAATTTACTGAGTGTCGGCTATAGTATAACTACAAAAATTACGTAAGATAATAATATTTTTATTAAAAATCTAATATGTTTATAGTTATTAATCAAGTGAGGTTGGGTCTGTTTCATATACTTAATGGCGGTGTGGTGTAGATATTTATATGCGTCATTCTCTTTCGTATTGGCTCGAGAGAGAGCAAAAATTGCAGTTCCTAAGGTAAGACCAAAAGGTATTACTTACTGATAAAATAAGAGGCCTACAAAATTATGTAGTCTCCCGATCATTTCAGCAAGATCTCTTAGCACAGCCTTGGCGAGAACGTGACTCGCGAGACATTGTGGCTCGCAGTGAAAGCTGTGCATTTCGCTTGCTTCTAACCTCCGCCAACCCCCACCCTCTCACTCACTGGAGTCAAACTCCGTTCCATTTGTATTTGTCTCTGACCTGCGAGTGGCATATGTCTCTCTCGAAACCACGTACGAAAGTTCCAATAGGATGGAAGGACTCATTTTTTTGCTGTCAATATGATGAGAATATTAAATGTATGATTTGTTCACAAGTATTAAAAGGAAAACGGTTGTATAACATAAAACGGCATTATACTACATTTTACTGTTGAAACATTAAAAGGTTAAGTGTTATCATCATCATCATCTCTGTACGTCGACCCTTTTTCAGCAGATGTACGAATAATGCGGTTAGCTCTTCAATTTGAACTCACTGATTTACTATGTGATGTCAAATGAAAGCTAGATGTAAGGACTTGACAAATGTTGAACTTTCAAATCTTTGCCAAAAAATAAATATCCGAAGCTTCGTTCTTTCGCTTGCTCCGTTGAAGCCATGTTCGCTATAACTTACGTTTGTGAAAAATTATTTTCAACAATTAAAATAGTAAAAACCAAATTTAGACCACGACTGACGGACAAATACCTTCGTGATCAACTACGACTGGCAGTAAGTGACATAATTCCTGATTTCGAAACTTTGTCGCAGAGACATTCTGAAGACAGTTAATTTTAGGTTGTGATATTGTTCATTTATTATTCATTTCTTTCTTCGTTACACGTAGGTACTGAACATTAGTTTGTAGCCTTGTACTGTATAAAATTATATTTAAGTGCTTGACGTAAGGAAAATGAAAATCCGTTAATAAGTCAGACAGTTGCTTGACTTCCCCTTCGGGTGTCCGCCTCTCTCCATAGGTGCTATGCACGTTGCAGGTTACACAGTGGCTCGGCGCACGATTACATTTTCGCCACCGCTGTCTTAGCAGGATAAAATGATTTTACCCTCTAAATTTTAAGCTCTACATCCAGCAGCTATACCAAGATGCTATGTCTATTGTTCGAAAGCATAGCAAACCTGACAATTTTTTAACTTTCACCTAGAATCCTCAATGACCTGAAATAGCTATTGCTTTACTCCCACATTAAAAAACTCACTGAACGTCCTGACATTGTTACTTGCGTTTTCGCGTTGAAACTCAAAAACTGAAGGTGGATAGGTTCAAGAAAAAGTATTTGGCATACAAAACCATTTAGGTGGAGTATGTTTCATCATTACGGAAGCAAATAACTTTCAAAATGTCTGGTATTCTTTATTGAAAATAAATCTGGAAAACATTTTATTTGGACGTCTAATGAACTTAGATTGCAGCATTTGCTGCACAAACCACTAGTTAAATATAAACTCAGTAAGAAAAAAATAATTACAAAACACAAATTACTAAGGTTTCCCTTCTTATGGATTCCATGAATTGTAAATTCGTAACATTTACCGATCTCAGTGAAA
The DNA here is from genome assembly GCF_040183065.1 of Periplaneta americana. NCBI lineage: Eukaryota > Metazoa > Arthropoda > Insecta > Blattodea > Blattidae > Periplaneta > Periplaneta americana. The sequence continues at coordinate 178,690,635 of NC_091118.1, read as the reverse complement.
CACTTGGTACTTTACCAGTTTCAGATAACATTCGGTAAACACGGAAAAACACACAGCTAGATGGAACCCTTCGATTGGGAAATGTTATCTGTATTCTGCAACAGCAGCCAATGCATTCCCATCACAAAATCCATAAACAGAAAGCATATCCGCATAATTATTCACTATGTGAATGCACGAATTAAATATCTAGTGATCGTGTACTCAGTTGTGTTTTGCGTTTGCGTTCGGTGCTCAAATACTTAATTTCTCACCAACCGTTAGATTTCGAACATAAGTAGACTGTATCAGGTTAAATCGATGTAGGTTAACCCAAATTACTTTATCCGGAAGTATTTTACATTTCTGCATATCAGAGAGTTAGGAAGTACAATGCAGTGTCTAATTCGTTTGTGTTGTCTTGATCTAAATTTGTTGCTATGCCAAAAAGGGCATAACAAAATATTTTGGTTTTCGTAAGGGGGCACGACAGTATTGAGCTCACAGGTGAAATGTGAAATCACCTGCATTAAGCTAAAATGAAACTGAAAACCACTAGAAAATCTGTTATCGGCTAGATAGAAAATATTCCCGCTATGTTAAGGCTGCAATCCACCAGAACTGGCGGAAATTCCGCTGTTCTGGTAACATGTCCGTACCTTTGTTGCGCAAATTTTGTCTGAGTGTGTACACGGTACTTGCGCAAGATGAAATGGTAAATATAGTTAAGTACAGATGTGATGAAAAAAATATAATCCGTGGCGTGACATCCCGAAGCAAACACTCCGCATTTACGTGTTAATCCACAAGATATTATAAACCGGTTGTCGGCGCAATTGAGTCCCTTGATTTTTCTAGTTTCATGCAGCCTCCAAAACCTGCTGCGTGGTCAACAATAGAGGACGAGATTGTTTCAAGGAGTAAACGCAAGTAGCTCTTTTATATGCAGTTATTAGTGATATTCTGAAAATTTACACGTACACATTATACATACAGGGTGTATCAAAAGGTAAGACCGATCATTACGGGGGTAATAGAGGATCTGATTTGCTGCAGATATGTTAGTGTCATTTTTCCAAATTCGACCCAGTTTTCGAGTTGCACGATAATACACATTCCTTCGATTTTCATAATCTATAGACCCTTTGTCGTTTTATTTCGCTAATCATGCAGTGTTGTACCGAATTTGCTACATTTTTATAGCTTACATTCGGTCTTTCCAACTAATAGTGCTTAGCAGGGTTCGGATTTTCATGATCAAAATGTTTATTTTTATTTTATTGGGTTATTTTACGACGCTGTATCAACATCTAGCTTATTTAGCGTCTGAATGATATGAAGGTGATAATGCCGGTGAAATGAGTCCGGGGTCCAGCACCGAAAGTTACCCAGCATTTGCTCGTATTGGGTTGAGGGAAAACCCCGGAAAAAACCTCAACCAGGTAACTCGCCCCGACCGGGATTCGAACCCGGGCCACCTGGTTTCACAGAAAGACGCGCTGACCGTTACTCCACAGGTGTGGACCCTCAAAATGTTAAAATGACACTGATTATAATTATAACTTATCATTGGTTGTGTTTAAGAATATGTAGTGTAGCGCATGATTTACACTGCTTTGAAATGTAGAGTATTTTGCATGACACGTGGCATTTCGTGGCATCGTTTTCTGTGTAAATCGCCACTACAGATTTTGTTACTGTCAGTGACACAGCTCATCTGCCCTGGAAGGAATGCGGAGTTGGGGTAGTAGTTTCGCACTAGTAGTGGATGGAGAGAAAGTTAGAAATACAATGTAACATGCATTATAAAAACATTGATTTACCAATTCCGCGCCACGTTACTATGGAGTACACTACATATGAAAGTTATATTGCTACGTCTTAATTTTGAATATATATTTACACTAGCAATTCTATTAAGCAAACGTTTACCTTCGTCTTCCAAGTACAAATGAAGAGAGAGAATTTTTTTTTTTTTTTTTTTTTTTTTTTTTGGAGAAAATAGAAACGGGATTAAGCAGAGGGTATTCACACCAAAAGTACCGTTAGCCAGCCGCTTGCTCCAAAGTTAGCCTCACACCCCTCTAAACAACACCCCTAACTTCCCCAAGGTTCAGAGCAGATGAGCTGTGTCATCGACAGTACCTGCGTGAAGAGTACTACAGTATTATCTTCCTTTAGTTTACGTTCACTGCCAAAGAATTTAGTAAATAGATTTCGGAGTCAATGTTCACCGGACAAATTACCCCGTGATGTGCGACAAGAATGAGCTTGTTGTACCAAGGCAGATTCTTTACTTTATTTCTCAACGAACCCACTTTTTCTTTGAACCATCACCAAAAATGTGGAAAACCGGAGAAGAGACGAGAAAAATCAGAACAAGAATAATTCCGGAATATGTATTATATTTATTTCTCGTGTTAAATTTTACCGTACTGGTTAACTTGTTTCAGCCTGTTGTGAGTCATCTTCAGAACTGGTCGGTGCTGATCTTGGCGCCTTTTGTTTGTGTTTCCTGTGGAGATTTGTTTGTGTAGTGTAATGTGGAATCAAAGAGTGTGTGTTCTGAAATTGAGTTGTGTGTTGAGAATTTCATTTGGATGTGTTTTTGTGTGTCTGTATAGGCTATTTCGTATTGTTCTAGTGTGTTTAGATTCTGGCTTTTTGGTTGAATATGTAGAATTTCCATGTATGTGTTTATGTCTCTGTAGGTGCGATTAGCATTTGTGATGTGTTCTGCATATGTGGAAGAGTTTTGTAGTTTCGTTATGGCTGTGATATGTTATTTGTAACGTGTTTGAAATGATCTGCCTTTCTGTCTTATGTAGAAGTTGCTGCAGGTGTTGCATTTGAGTTTCTAGGGCCTGTGTGGTTCTATTTTTTTTCTTTGATACTTAAAGCTCCAAAAGTGCACGTGTTCATACAACTGTTGTATAGTTTATTATATTTTATTGCATTTTATGAACATTAATGACCACTCTTGAATATTGACCAAATTGCGTACTTTATTGTCAAAATAAATATTATTCAACGCCAGAAATATTAAGGACATTGCTAGAGAGTTTAAGGTGATATTTATTATTTACTTATTTAGTAATTTAATGATTTATTTATTTGTTTACTAATTTAGTAACTTACTTATTTAATAAATTAGTTCTTTAGTTTTTTTTTACAGTCTGCATGCTCCATTACTGTGGAGTAATACTACATGCATTGGTTTACCTTAAACTATGTTCATATAATTACTTTATATTGTTCTAAGAATTACATTATAGGCAATATAGATGGATGAATTTTGTACTTTTCTTTCATTGTAATTTGTCAAACTGTATATTGTTAGTAAATTTGATCAAGTTCTTCTGGTATTTGTGCACTAGTTTGTCTTTATTCACTGGCCAGTTTTCAGACTTTAGAACTGCCGCTTTCAGAATGTCTCTTTCTCTCTCAAGTAATTTACAATCAAATGATCTATCGTTTGTTCGTCATTGTTGCATGGACATAATGGGCTATCTATAATTTTATATTTATGTAGATAAGATTTTATATTTCCGTGTCCTGTTATTATAGTTATGAAGTTTGGGGTTATGTTAAGTTTCAATTTTAACCGATCGTTTATATTTGGGAAGAAAGATTTTGTGATTTGTCCTTTTGCTGAGTAGTCCCATTCGTTTTGCCACTTCACTAAACTGAGAGTGTGTATTTCACCTTTCACTGCACTTTTTGGTGTCTTGCTGTAGCTCTCTTGAATATCCTCGGAGCGTGCTGCCTCCTTCGCAAGTTGATCTGCTAATTCATTCCCCTCGTGTCCAGCGTGGGCCTTAATCCAGTTGAATTCTATTTTCCAGTTCTTCCTCTCTGCTTCCTTTACTTCTCTTCTGATTTCTTCTATAAGATGCGTATGATTTGTTTGACTTTCTAAGGGAGTCTAATGTTATCCTGCTGTCTGTAAATATTGAAATTGTTTGCTGTTGACTTTCCAGAGTCTATACATGTTGAATAGCTTTTAATATGGCTAGTTGTTCAGCCTGATTGTTGGAACATTTGCCATAGTTCTTTAGTTATTTACATATTTAGTTATTTACTTACTCAGTTATTAGTTACATATTTACTTAATTATTTACTTATTTCCTTACTTACTTCCTTACTTACTTACTTTTTCACTTAGTTCTCTACTTCTTTCTTTATTTGTTTACTTATCGTCTGTCTGTCCATCTAGCTGCTTATTTACTTAATCACTCACTCAATGCTAAAACTGAAGAGGAAGAGAAAAAGAAATTGGCTTGGCCACTGGCTAACAAGAAACTGTCAACTGAAGGATGCATTGGAAAGAATTGTGAACGGAAGGAAGTCTTGTAGCAGAAGAAGATATTAGATGATAGACATTAAGATACACGGATCATTTACGGAGACTAAGAGGAAGGCGGAAAATAAGAAAAATTGGAGAATGGTGCGTTTTGCAGTGAAAGACCTGCCTGCCCTTGGGCACAACACTATGTATGAATGAATGAACTAGACTTATTTTAACAACAGATTCTTCGATATCGAAAGTTTCCCAACCATTGAATAGCCCCATGTTATGACTCTCACAAGAAAATTAGATTACTTCTTTTGAAGATATCACAGGTCTACATAATTATAGTTTACTACTTAGAATGATATTTTAATCAACAATGTTATGTATGTTGCTTTAAAACAATAAATTTCATAAGATGAAAGACAGCACCACTCTAGACATGTGTTGATACAAATTAGCATATAATTCAACCGCTTCTGAAAAAGCGTGAGCGTAACGAATGACATTAAGTGTCACGGGTTGATTTACTCGGGCTGATAAGACGATAATGTCCGGAAATAGATGAACATATCGACCATAAACTACATGTATAAAACTACAGACTTAGTCCTTTTCAGGTTGTGGGTTGTGTATGAATACAAAAATGATAAAATTAGACCTTTATCTATGTGAGTTATGAGAGCGTTTCTTCAAATAACCAGTACCTATAAATTAGGGTAATGCCATAACAATTCTATAAAGGTCGCAAAGACTCTGGAAAATTTCCAGAACACGGTTACTACCAGTTATCCCCACCCCGAGTGGTGAGTTGGGTGAAGGAAAAGGAAGGGAAGGTTTTCTCTTTCGCTTTACTTTCCCTATTTTCTTTCCCCGTCTGTCTCCATTCACTGGCTTTCTGTACTTCACTCTTTTGTGTTAACAGTAGTCCTAATACAGAGACATCATTTTATTTTTACTTCAATTTTTATTGCATCTGAGTTTTTGAATATACTTCACTCCCACCCCTTCAACTAATGAAGTTCAACCGTTCTCCACACAGATCCAAGACAGTCTTACGATCATAATGAACAGTACGTTCCAAAAATATGTTCGCATTTTCCAGTGATGAAAGAGCTTTCAATATTGAATCATTTTCGCACAGGTACTGTCGTCCATTTGCCTACGTCGTATTCCGGCTTCCCCACCAGCTTTTATTCGCCAGCTAGTGGCAGAGCTGTCGTCTTAGCTCTTTTGTGAGAACATTAATTTCTGTTAGGAATTGGACGTATACGTAATATTATACAACTGTTTAAAATAACTTAAATAAAAGGGCCTCGTCAAGTAATTTACTGTCACGTGATGTCCTCCCTTTTTACGACCCTACGACATAACCAGTTGGATGGACAGTAGATAGTATGTCTGAATAATTTTATCTTTTCGGATCGGGCAGAAGTGAAGATTGAATTTACAGTACGTAAGGTCTCTTTTATAGAGTAGGTACAGAATTATTTCAACATGAGTTACTGATACGAAGTACGAACCTGGTAATTGGAATTACGTACAATAGTCTATAGTGCGATAATATGCACATCAGAACTGAAGCCTGTATCGAAATGAACGGCCACCATTTTAATAAATGTGTTTAAATATCCATATTAATTTATTTTTCAATTTAACTTCATTCTCTATATTGTACGCTAATGTACTGTAGACAGTATAATATACACTGCATAATGAATACCTCCACATGGACAGCTCAGTTCGTGAGTAAAAATACTCACTGTTAATACTATATTGTATTTTGATTAAACAAAAACCTGATGAAAGTGATCAAACTCAAAAGCGCGATATTTCCTAGTTCACGTAAATGGATGAACTACTTTTCTTCCCTCCTATACTAGTAAAGTGATTTGTTTGTATATTACGCCAGTATCATCGAGCTCCAGTCGTGGAATGGGGTAGCAAACGGCGTTGATCCAAAGGTATAGCCAGGTTAATATTAAAAATGTTAGTAAAAATAAAATGATGTCCCTGTACTTCGTAACTACATCCACGATGCTTTGAACAGACTGTAAGTATGCTGCACAAAGTACACTTAGAAGCAACACAAGTGCATATAATAGTAATTCTAGATAACCTACAATCAAGACGCTTAAGTGTCATAATAAGAATTTTTCTAAAGTAATTTGTAATCAAAATTTAATTATGGGAATTTGAACAAGAACTTCAGACTCGTCAAATTATGTATTTAGAAATAAATATGGATTTATCTTAATCATTACCAGCGGTGCTATCGGTACCTTACTCATAATCCTATTCCCTCAAATAGCCTCTATTCATTCGTAAAACGGTGACATATAGAGACCTAACACGCATTGACAAGACAGTTTTAGTAAAGGCGCAATCGTGATTCTCTGGCACACAATTTGAAATACTCCTATTCTAGACGACAAGGCTTCGGTTTTTAACAATTATATTACCGAACTGTAGGATAAGCATGCACTAATGAAATCGAAGTGTGTGAAAAGTCCAGAAGTTCCACGCGCACTATGACGACTGAACGTGACGCAGGTTACCTTAAGTACACAAGAACAAGATCTGAGGACAATCTGAGTACAAACAATTACGTAACAAAGTTACCCAAGAAATAAGAAATTCGGAACTACAACACATGTATGACTTTATTGGACCATCTTCAAATCCATCAGCGTTATGGCGAGACTTGAAAACAATGGACATAGGAAGGCAGAAGAACCAGGCAAACATTTCTATTTCACTTGACGCTCTTAATGACCATTTTACCACGATATAGTCATAACTAGGGCTATGAAACGGGAGCAGTTACAGCTAGTGATGGTACCGAGTATAGCTGTGGAAAGTGGAATGGGGTGAATTTCCCCTACAACTTGACGTAAGCAGTGATACAGTCTGTACGCTGTTTACGTCAAGTTGTATGGGAAATTCACCCCATTCCACCCTCCGCAGCTCTACTCGGCACCATCACTAGCTTTAACTTCTCCCTTTTCATAGCCCTACTCATAACCAATGGACCCCAAAAAAAAGAACAGTTAATGCATGAAATACTGCAAGCGATCTGTTAAACCAGCGAGAAATTTTTCTTCATATACGTAACAGACTTAGACGTAAAGAAAGCTATAAAACGGATAAGTATTAAAGCTGATGGTGTTGACTTTATCAGCATTCGATGAAAGAGTAATGGAACGGAGAAAAATTCTCTCCGGCGCCGGGATTTGAACCCAGGTTTTCAGCTCTACGTGCTGATGCTTTATCCATGGGTATCCGGTGTGGCTTAGTGGACAAAGCATCAGCACGTAGAGCTGAAAACCCGGGTTCAAATCCCGGCGCCGGAGAGAATTTTTCTCCGTTCCATTACTCTTTCATCGTATGATGATGCAGAATATCTGCATGGAAATATCATATGTACTTCGGTACATTAAAATAATATTTATCAGCATTGTTCTACTGCTTGGTATCATAGACGTAATATTGGCAACAGTGACACACATCTTTAATGCCTCGCTTATGACCTCGACATATACGACCCTACGGAAGAAAACTTATGTACCTCCCTTACCTAAAAATAATAGTTCTTCAAACTCAAACGATTACCGGCCTACAAGCATCTTGCCCAACCTGTCAAAAGCTTTGGAACGCATTGTTCACAAGCAATTGAAGTTCTTGAACGAACTGACATGGCACAAATACAACATTACTTAAAGTTACGGAAGACATACGGGGAGCCTCAAACAAACAAAATTGGACCATTTTGACACTTCTTAACTTCAGCTTGACTTATGTTCTGCACGGTGACATGCCGTTTCTTTGGGTTTGTCACATCGAATTTTGGGCAGAATATTGCCAAAAGTTAACATTTCCAGCCTTATAAGATTCAGGTACTTCAAGAACTGAAAACTTGTGCTTGTGGTTTGAATAACAAACTTACTTTTGTTGAACAGTTCTTCGCAAAAGTGAATGAAAATTAAAGTTTCCTAAAAAATCTTTTGATAACAGATGAGGAGCACTTTCATCTGAATGACTGCGTGAATAAACACAATTTTAGATATTGGTCTAGGCAGAATTCTAACCATTTACATCAACTTCCATTACACAGTGAAAAAGTGACGGTGTGGTGTGAAGTATTTACGAAAGGAAAAATTGGATCTTATTTTTTCAGGATGACAATGCTCACACCGTTACTGTGAATTCCGATCGACAAGTTAGCAACGTTCAGATCTTTTTGGCAATTGATCTGGAGAGGTTCGCAGAGAATGAATCAACTTCATTTCAGCAGGATTGACCGACGGTTCACACTCCAAGAAAATCGAACCCCGCTGTACGGGAATTGTAAGGTTTATTTAAACCATAACATTTGCAGCAATGACGATATTCTTTGGCCAGCGAGATCCCCATATCTTTGTTTCGTGTGATTTCTCTTATGCAGGTTTGTGAAAAGCTGTGTGTTTGCACGTCGTCCTAATGTCATTAAATAATTGAAGTGATTTGCTTCATCTCCGTTGAGATTTTGCAATAGGTTATGGGAATCTATGTTCCCGAATGTAGGTACGCTTATGTAGATTAGGTGGCAAACTATATAATCTTAAGAAATGACTTTGCCGTTAGATAAGTGATAAATGGCACAGTTCTATTACTTCAACAACCATGGTCTTATGACAGTCTGATGTACCGTATCTTAAGTTCTATTACACGGCTATTAAAAGTCCCGTTACCACGCGCCACCTTGAATTAAATTTAAACATACATTTGATAAATATTCTATTCTTTGCAGAAAATGTTAAACGCAGAGCAATTCTATAAGGAAAACCAAGTCACAAAAGAAAACGCCGAACAAAACGTATCTGAATTCATGCACTTAATGACATGGAAACCTGGCGATCGGATACTGGATCTGGGGTGTGGTCCAGGGACGAACGCTGCAGAGGTTCTTCTACCTCGTCTACCAGATGACTTCGAGATTCTGGTGGGAGCAGACATATCGCAGCCCATGCTGCAGATTGCTTCCAGCAAGTACAAGCATCCCAAACTCAAATTCTTACACCTGGATCTCAGCAAGAACATACCAGCTGATTCCCAATTCAGGACTCCAGGCTTCGACAAGATATTCGGCTTCTACATCCTGCATTGGATTCCTGACCAGAGGTTAGAGAAGACGATCTTTTTTCTCTCACAGCAAAAACATGTGTAGCATTTCACAGAACATTTCATGAATTTTGTGTAACGTAAAATAAAAAAAAAACACTCTGGCCTTTCTTAGAATATTATATTCACATACTTAATTCGGTTCCAATGCATTAATTGTATTGTCAATACCGCTACATTTCAAGATATTTATTCTACTACGAGAACTATTCATAAAGTAACTTCAGTTTATTGTTTACAAACCTGTGAATGACGTTATAGAAATGGGTTACAACACGTTTGAAAGTATACACTCTAGTTTATTTTTCCACATAGTTTCCAGTCACATTGAGACACTTGTCCTAGCGTTTGACGAGCTTTTAAATTCCGCAATCGTAGAATTCGGCCGCATGCGACTGAAGCCGACTTACGACGCTGGTTTTCAACTCTTCGTCATCGCCAAAGCGCTTCGAGCCAAGCCACGTCTTCATGTTCATGAAGAGATGGCAATCGCTAGGCGCCAAATCTGGGCTATAGAGAGGGTGATCCAATACTTCCCAGTTGAACTCTTGCAGTTTGGTCGAGTACGACGCGCTGTGTGCAGCCGGGCGTTGTCATGCAGAAAAATCACGCCAGAGCTCAACATGCCACGACGTTTGTTTTGAATGGCCCTTTTGAAGTTTGTTAGTGTGTTACAGTAACGCTCAGCGTTAATTGTGGCATTCCTCTCCAAGAACTAGGAAAATTCCTTTTCTGTCCCAGAAGACAGTTGCCATGAGTTTCTTCGTCGAAAGTGTTTCACGACACTTTGTGGGTTTTTTTTCGGGGAGTGAGTATGGCCCCACTACATTGATGGAAGATTTGTTTCTGCATTCACATACCGCACCCAAGTCTCATCTCCTGTCACAATCTGATCGAGAAAAGCATCACCTTCTCTTTCGTAACGCTCAAGAAAGGACAGTGCTGCTCCCATCCGCTGAGCCTTTTGTTCCTCAGAAAGGAGTTTAGGCACCCATCTGGCAGAAAGTTTCCGGTAGCTCAAATCTTCGGTAATCACTTTGTACAGAAGAGTGCGAATAATCTGTGGAAAATCCTCACTAAGCTCCGACATGGTAAACCTGCGGTTTGGTATAACCCTTTCATCAACCAAATGAATCAAATCTGCATTCACGATACTCGGTCGACCACTTCTCTCTTCATCATGGACACTGGTTCGCCCATTTTTGAACATACGGCACCATTGTCTTACACCACCTTCACTCATTACGTCTGACCCATAAACTTCACAAAGTTGGCGATGGATTTCACCAGCTTTACAGTTTTTGGCCACAAGAAATCTTATTACAGAACGTACCTCACACCTGGTGGGACTTGCGATTGCAGCACATATTTTGACAGCACGTGACTCAGAGAGAAACAAAGACACGACCTTGACTCTACCGCTGCTCGACGCGTAGTGCTTCAAGGTACACTCCACCGCAAGAGTGGCGCCACTGTCTCTGTTGTTACGCAAGCTATATGAATACGGAAGTTACTTTATGAATAGCCCTCGTATAAGAACTAATGTATAGTTAGGCCTACTAAAAGATTGGGATGTTGGAATATTCGAGTTCCCACATATAAGTCACTAAAAACGATCGGAGAACCCAGAGCACAGGTATACAAGACAACACATAATTTAGTTACGGTAATTAATTTGACTCCACTTGGTATTTCAAAGGCATGTTGGGTCCGATAAGTATAATGATAAAATTTCAAATATGTATGGATTTATTACCGTCAGAATTACTTATCAATAATCAACCATTTAAATTATTAGATTATGACATAAAATGGTACATAATAATGGACGAACGTTTTCGCCATGAATATGGCATCCTCAGGTCTCATAGAAGCAAAGACACATAATGAATACTTATGATTTCTAGTTTAAATACAGTCATTAAAAATGTTTGGAAAAAGTTAAAATGATAGGCAGTGTAAACATATGTAATTATGAACATACGTGTACCATAAAATTTAAAACCATACAAGGTATTATAATAACAAACAATGTGCTAGTGAGTAAATGTACAATGAGATAAAATATTGTAGTTTGACAATCTTCATACACCTTCAACTTCTTCATAGTTTCATACACAGCTCATTAAGCAGCACGAGCGAGCTATATACCATAGCATGTTCTACTATTTTGTGATTTATGACCACCTGCAATTGAAGATTGTCAAATTATTTTATCTCATTGTACAGTTGTCAAAAAAAAAAAGTGGTCGCACTCGTGAACAGCAAATATTTTCATAGTCCACTTCGGGTCGCGGCGATGTTACACGATGCATGTGCTTGTACAAGCAGTTCCGGAACTATGAAAGTGTTCCATGTCTGCGCCTCGTACACCAGCGGTAGAGTGCTTGTTTAATGATTCAAAGGTTGTGGGTTCGGGCCTTCTTCAAGTTTTCATTTTATTTTTTAATCGTTCTTTCGCGATGTAAATGATATTCAAATTATCATTTATATCCAGTTGTCGTTCTTTATGGATATCACGTTATTTATATTTTGTTATCGTTCTTTAGAGATATGAATAAAATTCAAGTATCATTTGTATTCTGTTATCGTTTTATAACGATATGAATAATAATAATTATTATTGTATCTCCAATGGGGGTTAGCCCTATTTTACATATGCATGTTAGGGCTATAGTTTTATACACAAAAAGATAAGCATAAAGAGAAATGGAAAAGAAAATTAAATTAGCTTACGCGATGTAAACAAAACATAAACAATCCGTAAATTAGGCATTGCGATTGCAAAACAAATATCAGTTATCAATTTGAAACATATAAAAACATTAACAACACACATACGTAACACTTCTATAACACAAATATGCAGCTTTCCGTACCATACATCATAAATTAATACACAATAGCCACACAAACACAATCAAACTATAATTACGACATTGCGACGACATCAAGTATCCCATAACTGACTCACATACATAACAAATCAAGCATCCGTTACAACACATACACTTCAACATAGTAACCACACTTTTAAAAATTACAAATTTGGCTCCAAGAAGAATAAATAGGACACTGTTACTAATTACTATTCTTCTACAATTTCTTAAATACATCTGTAATAAATCTGTGAAATTCCGATATGAATAATATTCACGTTTTTTATATTGTTATCGTTCTTTAGCGATATAAATAATATTCAAGTTATCATTTATATTCTGTTTTCCTTCATTAGCATTATAAAATAATATTCAAGTTATTTATATTGTTATTGTTCTTTCGCAATATAAATAATCTGTATTTTATGTAAGTAATTATTATAACACAAATAACCATCTTTCTTTGTAAAATAGGTTATTTTATTTAGATAATTAAATACGTATTATATAATATCTTATATTAATTAAACAAACCCATATTTATCATTTATATTCTGTTATCGATCTTTAGTGATACTGTATAAATAATATTCAAGTTATTTATATTGTAATCGTTCTTTAGCGATATAAATAACATAAATTTAATATTAGGTTTGGAAAAATCCAGTTGCATAATACTGCTATTAGTTTTTCTTTTTGTATTATTACATTATACTATCTTGAACCGCAATAAAATGAAAAGGAGTAACGAGGAATTGAACCTGAGACGTTGACATCTAAATTCCGACGTCCGTCCGCTGAGCTACGAGGGCAAAAGTGTGGAAACAGTTTCGGAAAAATTGGCCCAATCACACTCTAAGATTTTCTGATGATTTAGAAGCTAGTCCAGGATGCGGGGGGCAAAGGCTAATTGAGATTTCCCGGTCTCTGATCGGGTCAAACATCCTGATAGAATTAATATTTAACCCTTGCCGTGACTTTCGGTGAAGTCCGGAGGGCCCAATTAGTCAAATCCACTCTCCTCATCTCCACGCTTGGGCCCCCTTGGAATTTAATAAGATGCGAAAGAGATACTGGTGTGCGGAAAGCAACGGGATGTTACCGCATTTAGGCCTATCCCTCCCAAGAAAAACTGCAAACATGGACAAAGGAAGCTTTTAACAGAAGAAGAAGGATCTTCTGCGGACCTCTGGAAAAAGAACTAAGGAAGAGACTAGTGAAGTGCTTTGTGTGGAGTGTGGCATTGTATGGGGAAGGAACATGGACATTACGACGAAATGAAGAGAAACGAATTGAAGCATTTGAAATATGGATGTGGTGAAGAACGGTGCGTGTGGAGTGGACAGACAGAATAAGAAATAAAATTGTGTTTGAAAAAGTCAGTCCACACCTGTGGAGTAACGGTCAGCGCGTCTGGCCGCGAAACCAGGTGGCCCGGGTTCGATTCCCGGTCGGGGCAAGTTACCTGGTTGAGGTTTTTTCCGGGGTTTTCCCTCAACCCAATATGAGCAAATGCTGGGTAACTTTCGGTGCTGGACCCCGGACTCATTTCACCGGCATTATCACCTTATCACTAAATAACCAAAGATGTTGATAAAGCGTCGTAAAATAACCTACTACTACTACTACTACTACTACTACTACTACTAATAATAATAATAATAATAATAATAATAATAATAATAATGAAAAAGTGAGTGAAGAAAGAATGATGCTGAAACTGATCAGAAAGAGAAAAAGGAATTGGTTGGGTCTCTGCTTGAAAAGAATAATAGACATTAGGATATGTGGATCATATGCGGAGACTAAGAGGAAGGCAGAAAATAGGAAAGATTGGAGATTGCTGGGTTTGCAATGAAAGACCTGGCCATGGACAGAACACTTATGTATGTATGTTCAGAATGCCTGGAGTATCGTATCGAAGAACAGTCGCTATTTGCAAAGACTAGTCAATTCCATGCCCACTCGACTGCAAGATGATCGAGATGAGAGGAAGATAGACTAAATATTGAATTGTGGCTTTTTGTTTTGTTTTTTGAACGCTTAATTGTTTTAATGTTTTAAGGCCGACGCCAGTAAATTTGTTTTGTTTATGCCACGACAGATATTTTATTGAGAATAAAATCTTTTTTCTTTCCATTTGCAGCCACAATATCATAATGATAAAGTCATGGCATAATATATTAATGAACCTGATTTTAATTACTAAAATAATCGTAAAAGAGAAAGGAGCCATTATGTATAGTTTGTCTCTCTCAAAAACAGAACAAAAAAGAACATAAAAAGCATGAGGTTGTAGTCGAACGCAGAGCCTCATGAATAAGAGGCCTGAACGCTACCATTACGCTATCGAATAACACACAAAATGCTTCAATTATAACTGTAGATATCAGGCAACGTGGTCCAACAACATGTAACATCGCCTATCTCCGAAATGTAGCGAAGATACCCGAAGGGAATTTTGTTTCAGGAAAGCGGCCACTTTTTCTTTTGACAGCTGTACATTTAACCATTAGCACATTGTTTGTTATTTTAATACTTTGTATGGTTTTAAATTTTATGTTACACGTATCTTCATAATTACATATGTTTACACTGCCTATCATTTTAACTTTTTCCAAACATTTTTAATGACTGTATTTAAACTAGAAATCATAAGTATTCATTATGTGTCTTTGCTTCTATGAGACCTGAGGATGTTATATTCATGGCGAAAACGTTCATCGGTTATTATGTACCATTTTATGTCATAATCTAATAATTTAAATGGTTGACTATTGATAAGTAATTCTGGCGGTAATAAATCCATACATATTTGAAATTTTATCCACTTGGTATGTTCTTGCAACTAGTTTCGAAACTCACTTGAAAAACTGCGAGAAAATGTTAATTAGTTGTAAATAATAGATAATATTACAGAAATTTATTCTTAGTAAATGTGAAAGTAGTTTTTTATGAGTTTCCAAATGATACAGGTAAAAAGATGTCAATTTTTAAATAGGTTCTCTATTAAGTGTTATAACAAGGATATTGAATTTGTTTAATTGTCAAATTATACGCTGTTGAATCGTTAAACACTTGACGTTACTCAACCTTCTTAAATTTGGTTGATGAAAATGATCTTTGATTTCTGTTCAGGACTCCCTGTTTCTGCTCTGTTTTCAGGATAGCTATAACTAATATATACAACATGCTGCGACCTGGAGGAGAGGCTGTGCTTAGTGTCTTGACAAAATCTGACGTAGTAGCTGCAATTATTAATCAAAGCAAGAAAAATGAATGGCAGCCTTATGTAAAGGTAAGAACCGTTTTTAATAGTACGCCTATAACCATGCATCACTATAAAAGCTCAAGAAATCTTATGCCTGCTGCTCACGGGCAAATTTTTCGTTAAATTTATTGTTCACTAAATTTAATTCAGTTGAATTGCGTTACATTCCTGTTACTTTTGGTCAAATTTTGGTAGCTAAAACAAGTTTTGTTGAACGCTGAACACAACTTTTCTCTTTTTCGTCAAATATTCAATTAAACCAACCAAACAGCGAATTGGGTGTGCGGAAGCAGAGCTATCTGGTGTGCAGATTGTGAAGTTCAAAGAAATATTAAACATGGCCTACTCTATGTGGAACCAATGAGTAATTTACTTCTAGCTCGTTGGATGGATCAAAGAAGTTGTATTTTACTAGACAAGTGCTGGGCACCAAGGGCAAATTCTACTTTCTCACGGGGAGCCATATGACTTCTCTTCAACCACTTCCTTCCCCGTCGAAACCCGCGCAGCGTTGTTGTCGTTACGGATGAATATTAAACATCCCCGTTTAGAGTTTGGATTCGTTCCCGGTGCCCAGCCCTGTACTAGACGAATGGCAATCACAGATTTGAATTGAGAAAACAGTATAAAATATTGCTCATAGATGGTAGGGAAATAGTATCCTGCGATACAAGTGTGGTAAGTGAGATTTACAGAGACGAGGAAAAGCTTACAAAGAAGAGACGAGGTAGAGTCTTTTCAAATTCCATGTTTCTGTAATACACTTAACACACATGTATTATTGCACACTATTTTTTGGCCGATCTGAATAAAAAAATTAAACTATTATTAATCATTAGCCGTACCCGTGCGCTCCGCTGCACCCGTTAGAAATAAATATAAAGTAATTACATAATTAAAATAGGACATTTGATCCAGGGAAGATTCGTGTTTGATAGAAGGATAAATCGTTTAATATGTTACTTAATTTAAATTGTATTTAAATAATTAAAATGCGATCATTTTGGTCCAGAGACCACTCATTTGGTGCAATGACAATTCCTTTAATATGTTTCTTAATTTTTATTACATGCATCCATACTTTAATGAAGACTGACATATCATTTAGATTTAATGTGTATATTTACTTGCTATATGTTTCCATTGAATTATGATAACTTAATTTTAACTCTTGTTTTCTACGTATTCAGTAAATGGCGCTTGGGCCACTATGGTTCTGAACCCTTCAAATAACTTAAATAACTTAAATTATATTATATTATATTATATTATATTATATTATATAAAAAATGTGTTGATAACGGATGTACACCGATAAGTAAGTTTTTAATATGTTATGGGGCTCTTGAATCTCAGGAGGAACAAATTTTATTTTACAACAGCGCAACATAATCTGCTTGGCTCATTACCCAATTTTTTTGCATTGCATTTAATGCATATGTATTTTATGTATTTTAACACGATTCAATTGAGCATAGTTAAAATTTGGATTATAAAATAATGGAATGCTAAGCTAACATATTATTACTGCATACTAAATCAATACACTCTTGTGGTTCGTTAATTCTCTGAGATAAACATTATTTTAAGAAATACAGGAAACGAATACACAGAATAGCCTATCAAGTTGTTTGTGCATAAGAAGCTATTTTAATCTTACCTGTCACTCCGAAGTTACTGTAATAACATTATAGCATTATGTCCATATAGATAAACTACACTTTCCAATGGTGAAATAATAATTAATTATACAAATCGGTTAATTTAGCTTCCGATATTACTTCATACAAACACAGAAACATTCTCTGTAGGCTATGATTCATAGCTTTCGATTGTTGTTGACCAAGGCCCCTTATAGACGAATTCATTTGTTTATTTCATTACACCGCCTTAGATGGCAGTTATTTTAATTTTGAAACTCATTTATCTCATTAAATATCAGTCCTATCAAAATTTGTCAAAGAATAAAACTTATCGGAAATGATTTTTAAAGAAATTTTTGTTATGTAACATTTTTCACAAAAATCAATAATAAGCGAGATATTTCGATTTATTTAATTCAGACCCCTTATAAATAATGTATTTTGAATGTCATATAGCCTAAAATCTAAGTTACAACGAACTTAATTTATATTCCAATTTTCATCGAAATCGGTTCAGCCATTATCGCGTGAAAAGGTAACAAACATACAGACAGACAGACAGACATACAATCAAAAATTTAAAAAAAGCGATTTTCGGTTTCAGAGTGGTTAATTATATATGTTAGGACCAATTATTTTTGGAAGATCGAAAATTACCAGAAAAATTTCGGCTACAGATTTATTATTAGTATAGATTTTCATGTATATATAGTTTCTTTTTGTATGTGTGATCGCCATTTTTTTATTTTTCGTATTTGTCAATAGGTGTTATTCATTTGTTATTTACTTACCGTACATGTGTTTTAAGTTTAACTTACAAGGCCTATCAAGAACGTCGGTAATGTTAAAAAACACAATCGGTCAAAAACCGACTCTAGTGTCATAATTAATTGCATACCCATACATGGAAATAGTGTTTTTCAGAGAAATTTGATGAAAAATTTGACCGTGAGCAAGGAACCTATTTCATAAAATAGGTATGAAAACTTTTAACAAAAAATTTGACCGTGAGGAACCTATTTCATAAAATAGGTATCAAAACTTTTAACAAAAAAATTTACCGTGAGCAACAAGCATTAGAAATGCAATAACATTTAATTAAGGCAGAAATACAAAATCCATCCGCAAAAAATACTGAAACCTCTACCTTCAAAGAACTCTAACAACTACGAGAACCTGTAAATAAGAAAGATTAAAAAATTGTTTGTTCAGATGATACAAAATTCCTCAATATACTAATTTACTTACTTAGACAGTTTCCAATACGAACATGAACATTGTTTTTTTATTCCTATGCGTACAAAGGCTATTTCTGAAAAGTAACTTCCGTTACATCATTAAAAAACACCCATACAGTTACAGACTTTTTAATATATGGCCTACAACTTCAAACTACAACATTCAAATATTTCTCAATACAGTCTCCACCCAAGTCGAGATATCTGTCTTAGTGTTTCACAACTTTTACGATACTCTCGTCATAGAAGACTGTCGCCTCTGATTTGAGTTATGTCTGAAAGCTCAATGGCCCACCTTAACTGCTTTAATGTCTGACAATACACCTCTGCATTGACTGTGATGTCTCGTTCCATGAAATCCACCAGCAGTATTCCTTTTCTGTTCCAAAAGATAGCAGCAATGAATTTATTGCAAGAGGAAGTTCCGTGTAGCTACTTTGGTTTTATTGATGAGAATTACGACTCCATTCCATTCACTGATGTTTACCTCTACATACTCTCCACAAGATGCCGATAAATTTCAATTCCTTTAGAGTCTTTGCAAGAAGAAATCTTCTTACTGACCTATCTCACAGCTAGCGGAATTTTCAATCGCAACACTCTCTTTGAACGGTCGCTTTAAAGCAGTGGTCGGAAAAGATGACGTCATATTAAATGCAACCTGTAATACACAGCAAATGGGAAGATAGGAGGGAAGGATACCCAGATTGCTCAATGTTGAATAAACAAGTGATGGCTAATGGGAGAACATGCATTATCCTTCCGCCATGCTTGTGTATTAAGACGTTTACTCGCGAGTTGCGAAACGCAGATCTCTGCTGTAAAGCAACTAAAGGCGGCATTATCTTGAATCGACCGAATCTTGCTGCGTACTGAGTCACACTACATTCCTACGGATAAAACGGCGTCGTTACCGACAAAATTTAGTGTACCACATGAAAACGGAAGTTAGTTTACGGTCAGCCCTCATACAATTATTGAGAAGCATGGGTAAAGGGTTCGGCTTACATTTCGTCATAAAGACAGATCACAATTGAAGGAACACAGGTAAGGAACTTTTCTTGAGGTTTGGAACAGACAAAAACCAAACTTACAGACTTCACCATTCTATGGGCGTAATAATAACCACTATCAGTTGCGTAGTTTATATGTGGTGAATTACTTAAATATTTCACGAACTTACGAATAACAGTGTACGAGTATATTCAGTTGGATCTTAATACTACTTAATTTGTGGCTGGTTATATTTATTCAGAAAACGGTTTTGACTGTTTCAGGACGTTGAGAAGTCTATAGCACCTTATCAGCATTCAAAAGAACCTGTTGAAGAGTTGAGAAGCCTCTACAAAAGTGCGGGGTTCGAGATTGTAGACATTAAATGGAGAGAACTTTCATTCGATTTCAAGCTCACTAGCAAAATGAAAGGTGAATGTTACAGTCATTCATAGTTTTCTGTCCAAAAGCGGGTATTTCACTGCAAACCCAGCATCCACATACCTCAATGTTGTCTATGATCTGATATCTTCTTCTGCTCCGAACATTCCTCCCTTTCAATTTTCCTTCCAGTGGTCCTTCAGTGGACAGTTTCTTCTTAACCAGTGATCCCAACACTTTCTTTTCTCCTCTTAATTATTAGTTTTAGCATAATTCTTTCTTCATCCAATCTTTCTAGTATAGCTCCATCTCTCATTTTTACTGTCCATTTCTATTTCACACGCTCCATTCTTCTCCATAATCACATTTCAAAAGCTTCCAGTCGTTACTCTTCGCTTCGTCATAATGTCCATGTTTCTATCCCATACAATGCTACACTCCACATAAAGTACTCCACCAGTCTCTTCCTTAGTTATTTTTCTAGTAATCCGCAGAAGGCCCTCCTTTTTGTATTAAAATCTTCCCTTGTCTTTGCTATCCTCATTTTGACTTCCTATCAACAGTAGTACTTAACACTCGAAGTAATTTGAAGTTGTCCACAAAAAATAATTATAATACATTCTACAGCAGACCCGGGAGTAAATAACTCGGTTGGTCACTGCAGATCAACCCTTAACTCCTCACTCCATCTTCCCCGGCTGAGACAGTAACGTTTTGGTGCGGTACGAGCAGGCAGGAAGTTCAGTGACGGGTTGTATCAGGAGGGCATCATAGCTTTTACGAACATTCGACTCTCGCTGGTCGCCTAAAATCCACCACTGATGCACAAAGCCTTATTGAGCGTTTTTTAGAAGGCGGTGTAAGCAAAACGGGAATGGGCGATGGTTTCTCCGTCCCTTTCACTTCCTCTCTTATGCCTAGGGCTATTGTAGTAAACGCACTTATTATTTACACAAAACACTTCGTCTGCATATTAAATGTTATGTTTTAATTAACGACGCTCGCAACTGCAGAGGTTATATCAGCGTCGCCGGATGTGCCGGAATTTTGTCCCGCAGGAGTTCTTTTACATGCCAGTAAATCTACTGACATGAGCCTGTCGCATTTAAGCACACTTAAATGCCATCGACCTGGCCCGGGATCGAACCCGCAACCTTGGGCACAGAAGGCCAGCGCTATACCAACTTGCCAACCAGGTCGACGTCTGCATATTTATTACTATAGAGAATAAATAAATTATGTTTTATTTAACGACCCTCGCAACTCTCGGGAACAGAAGGCCAGCACTATACCGACTGCGCCACCCAGGCCGACAGTAAAACGAATATTTAGCGTTTAGAAGGAAAGAAAAATGTGTATAATATTCTATAAAACAGTTTACACTACAAATCCAGATGGCACTGCCAGAAGTGGTATAGACGTGTTCATTGGCCCGTACCAATAGGTCAACTCTAACCCGACTAATGTCGTTCGAGTTCTGAAAAGAGTAGGCCTAGGCAATGGGGACGTGCCGATTGGCCTCTGGCGACTTTAGTCGAGATTCAGCACTCGAACAAGATCGATCGGACAAATGACGTCATTACACCTAATCCAGTTATAGTTATACCGCGATTGGTCTGTTTTCTGAGATTGTCGACTGAGTAAAAGAATCGTAATAAAAGGCATGGTGCGCTAATGAAAACTGCACACAGTTTGGTATTGGAAAGACAAGATGAAATAAAACTAAAGAATTTAATTTGTCAACAGCAGCATAACAGCTAGACATTCATGGGATGGAATGGCTCTTTTGAATGAAGTGTCACTCTTGCTGAATTTCGACTCTGTCAAATTGAGAACAATCTCACAATTACTACTCGACGCTATATATTTCTTCGTATATACTTGGTTTTCGATTATCACTGTGATTAAAAGCAAGCAGGCCTACCATGCGGAAATAAACATGGAACAGGAAATGAGGATCACTGTGTATAGTTTGACTCCAAGATTTGAGAAGATGTGCAGTAAACAATATGCTCGCCCGTTCAACTAATTATAGGCCATGCGTTATCTCGTGAAACTTGCGCGTCAGTGGAAGATAAAAGTGGACTGAGAAGCTCTCGTCCTTCGCTACACATCTACTAAAGCGCTTTCAGAATAAGAAGGCATATAAGGCGGAGCTAGTTCAGGCCGGTCTATCTCGACTAGCCAGTGACAATGAAGCGGTGTTGCCTAGTTAAATCGTCGCAAAGTCTCGCTGAAGCGTCGCGTATTAGTTTCTTTCTTGCGCGCACAATACTTATGGCTAGGAATGAATTTTAAGCAATGGCATTCGATAGAGCTCCGAATTCTGAATCCAACAGTACAAGAATGGCAACTGTATGTCAACTGGTTCGCGTGTTATCGCTTTAAGACTAAACAGAGATATCCAACCTACAGCATAGAACATATTTTGCTCTGAATTCAGTCTCTGTAAACGAAGATAGATTCTGTTTATTTTCAAATTGAGATGTCGACTGTTTTGTCTTGTGTGATGTGTAACTTACCGTAACAATGTCTCTTGAAGGGATTGCAATTAGCTCTGGTGTTTCATCTGTTATACGCAAAGGGATAGTCCAACACTCACAAGCGAGGAGTATGGTATTTTTGTATATTATTTTTAAAGAACTAACTTATGATTCAGTGCGTGTCAGTTTTTCACGAACAAAGAATCTGACTGCAGAGGTGTGTGGTTTAGAAGTGCATACGTTATCTCATATTCTCGGACAGGACAAAGAGACAATTAAAATAGGCGGTATACTTGAATTTACCTCTCCTGGAAAATAACGCAAAACAAACGTGTTAATTATTTGTACAATTTTCAGAACCGTGTATTACTTCATCGTACGATATTTTAAATACATTAGTAGTATGTGTTAGCAGTGTCATTATAATAGAACGTGGAAAGAAGAAGAAAGCTGAGAATAGTCATAGGTACGATTTTCACTTTTCATTGAAATATTATACATGGTATAAGACGAAATATTGCATAAACATATGAGATATTTGGATGATATTGTAAACATAAACACTCCTGCCTCTTTTTCATGAATTATACGAAGAGCATTAACAACATTCTTCCTTAAGAGCATTAGAAACTTAATAAAATGAAGCACATTAACTACATTTCACTTTTAAAATAACTACCTTCACTCGTAGATTTATATTGCCACAGGCCAGAGTGATAGAACATGGAATCCTGGACTTCTAGGTAGGTATAAGCTTGAGGATTAAATTAAATTAGATAGGCTTGATTAAATAATGTAAAAGAAAGTAATCTTCAGTTTCAATATGAGTACTGAATTAGGCTACATATGAACAGATATGCTTATATTCTTATAGCCGGATTCTTAGCCAGAATATGGAACACTGGACCTCTATATATGTAAAAATTATATGATAAAATAAAATTAGATAGACTTAGTTTAGCAGAGAAAAATAAAACAATCTACAATTCCAGTATGAGTACTGAATTATATATGAACACACAATATGATTAAGTTGCATTATAGCCAGATTCGTAACCAGAATGTAGAACCCTGGACCCCTAGGTATGTATAAGCTAGAGAATTAAATTAAATTATGTAGGCTTCATTTAACGGAGGAAAAATAAAAGACTTTCCAACTTCAATGCTAAATTACGTATCTACAGATATGTTTTCGTTTTGTTATCGCTAGATTCTTAGGCTGCCCCTACAAACAAACTGTACCTTAACTTTCCTCTGGAGAAATAAACAATAATAAATTCAGCTTTGCTGTACAAGGAAGTCTCAGACTCTGAGTAAGAATTAAAACATTCTTTCTCAGACATTAGCAAAGTAAATTTCTACTATCTGTCACTTTATTTCGCAAGTCAGTGACTCCAAGAGCTACTGATCTATGAAACGAAGAAGTAATAAAAATTGAGATGACATTTACTTCAGTGAGAGTAATTATATTTAAACATTACACACAATGAAGAAACAGGTCTCGACCCGCTCGCTCAGCGAGAGGGCTGCAACTGATATGTTCTGTCCTTATCTGTTGTCTCTGTCTTCCACGTCTCGTGCACCGTGCACTGTGTGACAACGTCGGACTGTTGCTAGCACTCAATTGGCTTAGGCCATATGCCTTCTTATTCTGAAACCGCTATAGCGCACTTACCCTCACCACAAGGTTCTTACTGTAAGCCCTGATCACATATAAACTACGGCGCATTTATGTATTTAGTTTCACGAGATAACTAAGACATACTTCTTTAAAACTGTTTACATTAAATGTTTGTGAATTTAAAGCATGTGCTTAATTTCACTCACCAACGTAACCATATCAACTGCGCACTACGACTGTTAGGTAGGTCTATGTTCTGACTTCGGGCGTCGCGGGAAAAGCCTGATACACATAGACGCTGTGAACCGAAAAAGTTTCGGAACCACTAGAGTAATGAAGTTATATTAAATAAAAAGTACAATATTTTTAACTTCCTGGTTCCTTTTAACTCTGTCATTTTGGTATTAAATAGGTAGGTACTGCACAAAATGAACATCTTTGTGACTGCAATTCTATCTATTAATTTTACACTCTTGTAAATATATTCACTCTCTGTGTTTCTACATTACGTTATTAGTTGATTACCATCATACACTTCACTAATTTGTCCAGAACTGACATAATTATGGAATTACTTTGCCGTTCTTCACGTGAACTAGTGTTACAATTATTATTTAGAAATGTTTCTTTCCTTTCAGATTTCACGACTGGAGTCAACCCCTTTCATCCCAAGATACCAAAAGAGCTGCAGGACATTTACATGACCGACTTTCTGATGGAAGTAACGAAAGTGAAATTCAAAAGAGAATTCATCGATAACGATAACATCACTGAAATGAAGTACGAACAAACAGTTGCTCTGCTCAGGAAAACATGAAGTTGAACCAACAATACTGTTGCTTCTGTGTTAGTGAAGTCAGTTTTGCTTGCCTCCTATGGACTGGTGTTGGTATTTGCTATTTTTGTTTACGATATGTAAACTTGAGCAGTAAATAAGAAAATGGGTTTCATTTATAACTTTAGAAATAATTTTTCTAGTTTGGAAAATGCACATAGGTAATCAAATTTAGCATTCTAGTAGAATAAAGGTCCCGCGCCGTGGCGTCGTGGTCTAAGGCATCCTGCCTGGGACTCGCGTTACGGAATGCGCGCTGGTTTGAGTCCTCATGGGGGAAGAAATTTTCTCATGAAATTTCGGCCAGTGTATGGGACCGGTGCCCACCCAGCATCGTGATGCACCTGGGGATCTACGATAGGTAGCGAAATCCGGTTGCGAATGCCAGCTATAACGGCTGGGGGGATCATCGTGCTAACCACACGATACCTACATTCTGGTTGAATGATCGTTCACCTCAGCTTCGGCATGTGGGTGTGAGACCAGCAGCCGTCTGGTCGGTCTAGGCCCTTTACGGGCTGTAGCGCCACGGATTATTATTATTATTATTATTATTATTATTATTATTATTATTATTATTATTGGTGAAATAAACAATATTATATTTTGGGAAAGCTGTATGAACAAATTATAGATAAGAATTAACATTAACTTATTTATGTTGTTTATTACAGTGGTTGATAATGGCTTAGTGCAGGAGTTCTCAAACTGTGGTACGCGTATCCTCAGAGATATGTGGAGATTTGGTAGTTGGTACGTCTTGGATTTTTGTTGAACCCAGTTAAAACTGAAATTGTGATTTTTACTCTGAAGAAGGCCGATCATGAACAAAGTCAGTCTAATATGTTAGGAATTATTGTTGATTCCAAGTTGACATTGGAAAGTCATATTGATCATATTTCTACTACTTTCAAGAACTTTGTTTCTCCTTAAGAGATTAAACACTGTTGTATCTGAAAACTATATTCGTGATTCTTATTTTGCTTACTTTCAAAGTATTCTTACCTATGGAATATTGCTATGGGGCAACAGTGCTTAAATAGAGTCCTATTGCTTCAATAGAGAGCCATAAGAATTACTATATCAAATGCTACTTTTAATGAACACTGTAAACCATTATTTATGAAAAACAAAATCATGACTATAACAAATTTATATATTCTAGAGTTAATTTTGTATGTTAAGGACAATCTTCCAACTTTAACATTAAGAAATGATATGCATTCCTATGACACAAGAGAAGGAAATGATTTTAGTAGGTTATTTTACGACGCTTTATCAACAGCTTAGGTTATTCAGAGTCTGAATGAGATGAAGGTGATAATGCCGGTGAAATGAGTCCGGGGTCCAGCACCGAAAGTTAGCCAGCATTTGCTCATATTGGGTTAAGGGAAAAGTCAGGAAGAAACCTCAACCAGGTAACCTACCCCGACCGGGGATTGAACCCGGGCCACCTGGTTTCGCGGCCAGTCGCGCTGACCGTTACTCCGTGTGGACGGAAATGATTTTAATATCATAAATTGTAGACTTGCTAAATCGCAAAAAAATTTTTGTCAAATGTCATTGAAAGTTGCAAATAAATTTCCATCAAATATTTGTAATTTAAGCAGAGCTGCTTTCAAATTTTACACCTACAGTTGCTATATTTTAAATCCTTTTTTTTTAACCTTGGCGAATTTTTTGGTTGTGCAAGGTCTTTGTAATTGTTCCATTTTAATTGACCTTGTCTATACATATTGCTTTTAGACATGTAATTTAACCTCTTAAACTATTTAAATTTGCAAAAATAACAAGTCATTTTATTTAAAAGTTCGCTGTAAGTCATAGACTTACTAAATAACCGCGCTGTAAGTACTGTCAATGACACAGCTCATCTGCCCTGAAAGGAATGCGAAGTTGGTGGTAGTTTCGCACTCATGGACTGTAGCTGGCTACATTGATTGCACATATCAAGGCTTATGAATACCAAACAGAACGCTTCCGAACATGAGTTCCTATATGAAGAGTCCACTGCAAGAATGATGGATGTCACTTTCTTGTCGAAAATGAACCAAGACTGTCAATGCATAGCTTATATATATAGAATATATATATATATATATATATATATATATATATATATATATATATATATATATATATATATAGAATGTACATAGAGAGTTATATGGCATTAACACTGATAGTTATTGTCCAGTAATGATCGGAAAATCACAGTTAAGCTTTGAGCGCTAAGCATTTCAAACTTTCAATTGCTTCTCCTGCAAAATGTATTCCAAATGACATCCATCATTCTTGCAATGGACTTTTCATATGAAAGTAATCCACGTCAATCAATCTGAGAATTGGAAATTATGATGAATTGTAGTCAGTGAACCATCGTGCGACATTTACATTCCACGGAAGAATTAAAAAATCGGGTGTATGGGTACCGCACACTTTAAATGAAAGCAACAAAAATCAGAGGATTGTCATCTGTGCTCGTCATCGATTAGTTCATGAACAACGAACGTTCCTATCCAAGACTGTTACTGGTGGCTAAAAATTGTGCCTTTATGTCCTCCTGTTCTATATAGACTTGTAACATTCCAAGTACCAAATCTCAAAACCTTATTCCTTTGCTGTGGTCGTGCCAGAGAATCAGTCCCATTCCGAGGCTTATTTGAAGGATTCGTAACAAGCTTTTTTTTTTTTTACGGTGATGGGTTGTTAGCCCTTCGCCTAACCCCCAAGCTGGAGGACCACCCCTCATTGGCTGTCCGCAACTGCTCATTCAATATATTCACAGCTACCCTCCATATCTGGAGGCCGTCTCCTCGATCCGCAACCTGAGGACGCGCCATGCCGTGGTGATAGGGACCCACAATACATGGTATATAAATATACTGAACAAAATGTCTAGTGAAATTTAAGTATTTATTATAACTTTATTTTTAATTTGTACAATGCCATGTTTTTAAGATTGATAATATTCTATTTGCTGCATTTCGAGTGAACATGAATGCCCAACACATATCAATGCACAACAGAGACACAAATGAGTAAACGACTGCTTCACTGCTTCAGCGTATGTATCAGACAAAATAAATAATGGCTGCCTATTCTCATTTCCAAACAAAAAAAACCTCATAAAACATATTTCTTTACTAGGAAAACCTTGATAGTTACAGAAAAACATTATTGACTTTCTTCTTCAGTTATTTATGCTTATACTACCAGTATTTTTTGACAATTTGTATCGTTTACACCCTGTATATTTGTAGTTACTTGATACTAAGTATTAAACATTTATTTTATTGGTACATGAATTGTTAGACGTTATTTATGATCACTATATTCCCGATATTTGTACTCATCGCATAATTCCCTCTCGATTTTTCGCCTTCGAAGTTTTAGGAAAAAGGTGGGAAATTACGCCATTAAATACGGTGTGTTATTAAAAACTAATTACAAATTATATTAATAACTAGTTGCTTGTGCAGCAAATGCTGCGAACTAAGTTCATTAGACGTTCAAATAAAAATTTTTCAGACTCACAGTATTTTGAATGACGAATACCAGACATTTTCAAAGTTATTTGCTTCCATAATAATGAAACATCCTCCCTCTGAATGGTTTTTTTATGCCAAATACTTTTTCTTGAACCTATCCACTTTCAGTTTTTGATTTTCTGCGCTAAAACGCAAGTCAGGACGATCAGTGGGTTTTTTTCATATGGAAGTAAAGCAGTACCGTAGCTATTTCAGATTATTGTGGATTGTAGGTGAAAGTTAAAAAATATCAGGTTTGCTATGCTTTCGAACAATAGACATAGCATCTTGGTATACCTAGATATTACATGTAGAGCTTGAAATGTAGAGGGTAAAATCACTTTATCCTGCTGAAATGATCGGGAGACTACAACATTTTGTAGGCTTCTTATTTTATCATTAAGTAATACCTTTTGTTCTTTCCTTAGGAACTGTAATTTTTGCGTTCTCTCGAGCCAATACTGAAGAGAATGACGCATATAAATATCTACACCACACCACAATTAAGTATATGAAAAACACCCAACTCCATTTGATTAATAACTATAAAAATATTTCATTTTTAATACCAATATTATTATCTTACGTAAGTTTTGTAGTTACATATACTATACAGCCGCCACTCAGTAAATTATAGAAATGAAGATCTAATTTAAGATATTCTCTACATCTACTTACATAACCCCAAAACGTTTCACTTTCATATCATCAATATAGCATTAATATGTATAATTAACGAAAAATAGTCACATCATGGCATTAACTATATTAATAATATTTCATTTCTAATGGTAATAATGTCATCAAACCACCTAAAATGTTGTAGAATTTGATGTCCAATACACAGCTGTACTCACAAAATTACACACCGCAGAATCAGACCTGTCAATTATTTGTAGTAAGTGTAGAAGGTTTTAACATTAATAACCAATTG
Organism: Periplaneta americana; assembly: GCF_040183065.1. Taxonomy (NCBI): domain Eukaryota; kingdom Metazoa; phylum Arthropoda; class Insecta; order Blattodea; family Blattidae; genus Periplaneta; species Periplaneta americana. The sequence continues at coordinate 178,661,397 of NC_091118.1, read as the reverse complement.
AATTTGAGCTCTAAATAATATGTCAGCAATCCTACAGGTCATGGCCTTCGTGTAATATCCTATTGTTTATTGTAGTGTCTTTGTGTTTTTGTTCTTTCTGAAAAGCCATATTTCTCAAAACTAACGACAGTTGGATTTTAAAAAATAGGAAAACAATGTAGGAAAATTGATATATCACTGAAAACTGCTATTTTCTGAAAAACTTTGGGTTCCAAGCTTCAAAATGAGGGGTCATTTATTAAAATCCGTTCAGCCGTTTTCCCGTAATTTCAATTACCAGTTCAAACTATATATATATATAGATTTACCGAATGTTTTAGATTATTTACAATATCTTTACCTGTCACTTATTTTTATACAAGACATTTAGCAGTTTTGGATGTATTTGTTTAGACAGAATAAAAACAATGAAATTAGTATAGTTAGAACTGGAGACATACCGGTAACTCCAAAAGAATTCAATGACAAAAATATCAAAATTACTTCTACGATTTCAAACAATAAGAAATAGGCACATAGGTCGACCAAAAGAAATAGATTTGAGGTTGGAAATGGTCGAGAGGGAATTAATCCCTGAAGAACAAAAGAGAACCACAACCAGATAGTGAAATTCTGTCATCATTACATACGGAAAATGTAGGTCACAATGGAGGAGTATGCAAGGCTAAGAAACGAAAGGAGCTAATAAAGGAAGTGGGAAGAAATGAAAGCAGTGCATAATTCACTCCACAGAGATCAGCAAATGATTCAGTGCAGCTAGTCATTATAATTGTTGTGAAAGTACCGATTTAATGTCGTAAATTTTTACACAATGTGATCTATTTATTGCTAAAACTGAACAGGAAAAGAAAAAGGATTGGGCTGGATCACTGGCTAAGGAGAAACTGGTTACTGAAGGATGGACTGGAAGGAATGGTGAACGGGAGAAAAGTTCGGAGTAGAAGAAGATATCAGATGATAGACGACATTAAGATATAAGGATTGTATGCAGAGACTAAGAGGAAGTCAGAAAATGGAAAGACTGGAGAATGCTGGGTTTTCGAAGACCTGCTCTTGGGCAGACAACTACACCAAATATATTTAAAATAGCGAACAAATATAATAACAGGCCTAAACATTTACAAAAATACTGACGTAAAAACTCAGCAAAGAGGTCTATGCACTGCCTTACATTTAAAGATTTACATATACCATACAGACATTTGTGAAATTAAAATATTTTATAGTTTATTTATGTTAAACAAGGCTACAATGATAATAGTGTACCCATAAAAACCTTTACTCTCTGTGGAGAAATTTTAATAAACTAATCACTTACCCCATTACCTTGCAATTTATATTATAAGACTTCAAACTTTCAATTCTCCTGAAATTTAATAGGTGGCAAAGAACTTTACAACATGTGTATGGCAATATTTTGTATATTTAAATCACTTTTTAAACATTTAGATACTTGAGATGATGTACCAGAAAATCTGTGCACACAATCTCTAACTTCTTTTTTAGTTTTTTTTTAGTGTATGGCATACCTTTAAAAGAATTGCACTCTACACACAAAAAAGAAATATAATATATACAAGTAAACTATTGCTGTATATGGGATGGCAACTACATAATATGAGTAAGACAAGACTGCCTTGTAAGTTTAAAATTTCGCCAATGAACAAGTAATTAGGGCTTACAATATCGAGATGTATGGTTTCTGATCTTTTGCTCCAGTACTCGATCAAGTATTGGCATTCACAGAAAAATTTCTGGTTTTTTGGTACTAACTGAAAAATAGTTATTATTTATTCACAATGTTACATTATAAATAAAATCTAAAAATATTTTGTTATAAGATTAGTTCCAGTGCTTTTTTTCTGTAAAAAAGTTTACCGGAACTCTATCACTCTATCACATTATACAACAAAAACATAGGTTTAAAAACATTAGGCCTACATACCTTATATTACAATAAGTTCCAAACGGAGCTCATCGATTTTAGGCATAACGGAAATTTTGCGATTTCGAGCTATAGTTTCAGGATCAATAACGGAAGATGTCAGCACTAGATTGCATGAGTTACTTTTGCACCAACGATAATAATGATAAAATGCAAACTCTTGGACTCAGCAGTGGCGGCAATTTTAATTTTCAATTTCGCTTATAAAATATATCTCCTTGGAATTTGTAATGGCAAAAAGTTTACTGGAACGAGTTCCGGACCGTACCGGCTGAAAAAAGGGCTGTTTATAACAATGTTTCGGTCATGACAACAGTAATGGAAAAAATTATTTTCTGGAACGGTTTTATTTTACCTGTATTACCAGGTATTCTGTAATTCATTCTCTCATATTTAAGGCTGGTTCACAATAAACCGGGAATGGAAACGACAACGAGAACGGAAATATTGTTAAAATAAATGTATTTAAATGTGAGCATTCACAATTAACTATTCTGAATGCTCACATTTAAATGCATTTATTTTAACATTTCCGTTCTCGTTGTGGTTTCCATTCCCAGTTTATTGTGAACCAGCCTTTACAATAAAACTGTGCAGACACTTCAAGACTATTGATACCAGAAGTTTTCTAGAAAAGTGAATTTAATTTGAATTTGCGTGAAAGTCGCAGATTTGGCATAAATTCGTGTTGCAGCTTGTGCTTACTGCTGACACACTCTTAAGCATCAATTCAAAGAAGCCCACGAACAGAGCACCAATCAAAAAACCTCTTGTGACAAAATGACTTTCGAAGTTTCATATTTTTCGTCCCTACTCTACACTTTTCGAAACTTCATTATCTTAAATTATGCACTTAATGGCAACCATATACAGTAAAACCCCGATTATCCGTCACCCTATTAACCGATTGGTGGATTATCCGACTGTCTTTCTCGCTCGCAGAAAAAAGTATGAAGTACTGTACATTATATTAGTACGAATTTTTTCTACAGAGTGTTTTTTATAAATCTTTACCCTTACGCATCATGGCCGTACTGTCTAACTTGTATGCAAAATATCTTCTACAAGCGCCAAAAGAAAACATGTTGTACTACGGAAAAAAGTGCAAGTAATTGAGTGGTTTGGAAAAAGAGAAAATGTGGTTCATTTCACATCACAATACGAGATAGGAATAATACAACTGTACGCGATTTAGGCTAATGAGAAATAAAATATAAACTGTATAAAATTTGTAAATCTACAACATGAGACCTCTACCATTCCTATGTTTCCACAGTCGTCATAAGGAGTTTCCTTAGCCATTAAAAACCCGTCATTGAAAACCAGACTTAAGTACAATAAATAACGTTTTAATAACTGACTTATCAGAAAATCAAACATGAATTGGATACTTTAAAGTAGAAAGGTGCAAAGTGCCAAAATCATAGAAAATGAAATTATTATGCAGAGAAGTGCAATGTGCCTAGGAGGATGATGTATGAAAGAGGCTACATCCACTTGTGTTTCTTAAGCGAGATATTTAGATGTTACGTTGCCAGCACCATGCAGTTTCAGACAGTAAGCGCCCTCTTGAGCTGCATCATAGAATGCAATGGATCTTCAACAGATCATGTTTGTGCCCAAACTTACACACAGAGAAATGTTTTACAGATGTCAGCTTTCACGTTATAACTTTGGAGTTTGTGTATGGGATACAATGCAGCCTTATATGTGTATGTGGGATGAAAGCATCGCGAGTAGAGGTGCCAATGAGATTGCCTCGTGTCTGCTAAAACTGGTCATTATGGACATAACAAACAAAAAGAATCTGATAACTGTGCAGCTGAAAACAAAAATCGTGTAATGGTTTTCATGTGTCTCTTTTTAGTTGCCATTGGTTTATTTGAGCACATAGAACAACATTTCCTTCTCAGCGGTCACAGTTTCTTGCAATGCGATTCTGATTTCGCTTTGATTGAAAAACGACAGAAAGTGACAAAAGCCTTCATTCCTAGTGACCTGCTTAAAATCGTACAAGACTCTAAAGTTGTAAAACCATTTCAAACCGTTTCAATGCTAGAGTCATATTTCCTTAATATGCAAGATGTTGCTGATCAACTAATTTCCATCAAGAACTTGAATATTTCTAAGGCATGTTGCATTCAGTATGATGTTAGTAAAGCAGGTAGTGTTTCTGTGAAATAGTCCCATGATAATGAAGCAGTGCATACCATTAAAGTGCTTAAAAAAGAAAAAAAAAAACATGAAAGATGTGCAGTCAGCATTGTTTCAAGTTAAAGTACAAAATAGAGAATTTACTGAAGAAAAGAAGGAGATTCTACTAGCAATGACTCCCTATTTTCCAAATGAGGAGCATAGGCAGTTCTACAGAAAGATCTGTGAGTAAAAATTGCTCCAGAATAGAAAAAATAGGTATTGGACTGCACCATTCTACTGCAACTGTACCCATTACTTAACCCTTTTCACAATCTGTGTTATATAATTAAATATGGAGAAATAATGCCATTACATACCACTATTATTAATGAGTAAACACTGTACTATTGCTGTTTTCTATCAGTAAAAAAACGACACAAATATGTGAACAATTATTCTTATAGCTACATTTTTTTATCTTATCTCTAATGTTTCATTTTGGCACTTTGCACCCTTCTACTTTAGAGTATCCAATTGTAAAAAAAAAAAAAAAAAAAAAAAAAAAAAAAAAAAAAAAAAAAAAAACCGACTTAAATTAGTGAACTTCTAATCCACTACCTAGCGTATTAAAAGAAAAGACCATGGAGGAAATTACGAAAATATTATGTAGTTAGTTTATGTAAACTTTTTATGGTACGGATTATCCAATTTTTTCGATTAACCGTTCAGTCCACCCCCTTCATTACCACGGATAATAGAGGTTCTACTGTAGACTACTTTAAACTAAGCATTGATGCATATTGCCAGCACAGTTTGCAAATTTCTTTAAGATATGAATTATTTTTAGTAAGTTGGATTACATACTGAATTCTTATATCGTAAGTGTTAATGGAATTGTATTGAAAAACATTTGTGAGATATAAAAAGGGTGAATAATTATGATGTATGAAAGGAAGCTATGGAAAGCGCAATTATTCTAAATGGTACAGTAGTTACTGTGCATATTTAAAGTTAGTTAACATTTCTTACACAATGTGAAAGAAAGAAGTGGGTCATATTCAAAGAAACAAAGAAAAAGTTTACGCAAATATTTGCCCCAAAACATCACTTTTGCCATCTAACATTTCTTCAACGATTGTGGAATACTGAAGGTGTGGCTTAGAGCACTGCAATGCAAATTTTTTTGCTTCCTTGTATTCGTTCGAAAGTCTTGCACTCGAGGACATTTCCTTTGAACGAAGAGCACTATAAACCACGTTGATGAGCAAACTATGCTCGTGTAGAAGAACATTCAGATAAATGTTAGTAACTCTTTTCTTTGTTCAAGTTTGTGAAACCATAACCTGAAATTATGACCCAATTTTCTTCTCTCATTCAGTATATTAATAATTTTTTTCTTCCAAAATACAATCCTGCACGTATGTGTAGAACTATTAGTTGTGAATGAACAGACCCTTTCCTAACATACGAAAATATTTTAGCTAATATACAATATATTCAAAATAATCAGAATTATTTTTCATAAGGGGAGAGGATGGTATTTTTTAAAACTTTTTTCCTACTTGGTGTAAAATATTAATTTTTTGTGTGTAGAGAGCTCATAGATGTAGAAACTCAACCGAATATAAATATTTAAAAAAAAAATATTTGATGGCCCAAATTTGAAAAAAATATTCCCAATGCAGGATTGTACTAAAACCGATATATCTAAACCGTTTTCAAAGATAGATTCAAACTTTTTTTTGCAATTTATTTGCAAAAGCATGTTCTACAAACTGTCTGTAACAGAATTTTGATATTAGTCCTTACGTTTGTAAAATAAACAATTAAAATTTAATAACAATTTTCTGATTTCTTTTCTTGCAAACAAACGGACGTATTTTAAAAATGAAATCAATTAACAAAATTCTGTTACAGAGAAAAGTTTCCTAATAGT